>NC_056727.1:711862370-711870400 GCF_019279795.1 Protopterus annectens | reverse complement strand
AAAGGGTTCCCGGAAAATGGTCACCCTTCAATCCTTCCTCCCCCTTCTGCGGGAGAATGACTGGATGTGCTCAATACACCTCAAGGATGCATACTACCACATTCGGATGGACAGACGATCCAGGAGGTTTCTCTGCTTCCGGCTGGGAGCCAGTCACTACCAGTTCAGGGTCCTTCCCTTTGGTCTCACCACAGCCCCCAGGGTGTTTACCAAAGTATTAGCAGTAATATCGGCCCACCTGAGACTCCAGGGAATACAGGTTTTTCCATACCTGGACGACTGGCTCCTGACCGCCCCAACAAGGCGTCTACTCTGCTCAGCCAGGGACTACTTCCTTCGGCTTGCCCCCCGGCTGGGCATCACTATCAACATGGACAAGTCCTCTCTTTCGCCGACCCAGGTGATAGAGTTCATAGGAGCCAAAGTAGACACGAGGTACCGTCTAGCATTCCTGACTGCGGAATGATTGCAAAGCCTGAGGCTTCATATGCGGGCCATCCTCCAATTAGAAGCTCCACCGGCAGAGTTGGTCCTGAGGGCTCTAGGTTCCATGGCGGCAGCAATCACTCTTCTGCCGTTGGCTCGTCTCAACATGAGGGTCCTCCAGTGGACCCTTCAAGTCCAGTGGTCCTTTCCACACCACCCCCTAAGCCATCCTATTCCCCTCAACAGGTCTTGCAGGAGGGCTCTCTTGTGGTGGCTCCACTCCCCGGACCTCCATACGGGACGTCCCTCCACGCCTCTCCCCCTCGCCACAGTGACCACGGACGCCTCTCGCCTTGGGTGGGGGGGAGCATTGCTCAGGCAGTACGGTCCAAGGCACGTGGAACGACACAGAGACCTCTTTGCATATCAATGTTCTGGAGATGAGGGCTGTGCTCCTGGCATTGCAGGCACTTCACAACCTTCTTCCTGTAGGAACTGTTGCAATACAGACGGACAACATGTCAGTTGTCTGGTACAGCAACAAACAGGGGGGAACCTGGTCCTATCCTCTCTGTTGAGAGGCCATGAGAGTGTGGGAATGGGCGATCTCCACCAACCGCTTTCTTGTTGCAACGCACATTCCGGGACAGTCCAACATACTAGCGGACAGACTCAGCCACACCATCCTTTCACCTTACGAGTGGTCTCTCAATCCCCAGGTAGCGAAGCGGATTTTTGCCGTGTGGGAGCAACCCTGTTGCGACCTCTTCGTCTCTCCCTCAAATATGAAATGCAACAGCTACTTCGCTCTAATTCCCCCTTTTGGGGAATCCCCGAGAGACGCTCTGGTGCATGCTTAGCCTCCCGGTCTGCTTTATGCGTATCCTCCTCTACCCCTGATGCTGAAACTCGTACAGAAAGCCAGTCGGTTGGGGAGCAGAATGATCCTCATTGTCCCATTCTGGCCTCGTCAAACGTGGTTCCCTTACCTGTGGTCTCACCTGGTGAATCCTCCTTGGATTCTGGATCCCCTACCGGAGCTAATATCTCACCCACTAGGGCTCCCAACCCCGAATCTGAACAGCCTAAAGCTGACAGCTTGGCTGCTCCAGTTCCACTCCTAGTCAGGACTCCCGGTATCTCTTCCACAGTTAAAGCCATACTAGTAGCAGCACACAAACCTTCCACTAGAAGGGTCTATCGCAGTAAGTGGAAGCGTTTCTCCATCTGGGCGGAGCATCATAATTTAGATCCCTTCACAGCACCGTTGCCGACGGTGTTGGAGTTCCTTACAGGTCTTTTTCATCAGGGGGCTAGCTGCTCAACTTTCAAGGTTCAACTAGCAGCTATTTCTCATTACCATGTGGGACATGAATCAGGGCCTTTGATCACGGCAAAATTGTGCAAAACCTATCAAAGACATTGTTCCCCCCTTGGGATTTATCACTAGTCTTACAGGCCTTGACAGCTCCCCCTTTTGAACCTGCCGCTTCGGTTGATCTTAAGTACTTATCCTGGAAAACGGCGTTCCTGGTCGCTATTACTTCAGCGAAAAGAGTTTCCGAGCTTCAGGCCCTTTGTGCAAAACCCCCGTACTTGGCCTTCCACCAGGATAGAGTATACCTCAGATCAATCCCTCATTTCTTCCTAAGGTGGCTTCAGAGGTGAATATCAATCAATTTATTAACCTGCCTGTCTTCTTTCCTAAATATCAAAACAAAGGAGAATACAAATTGCATTCGTTAGATGCGCACAGACAATTGCGCTTCTACATTCATAGGACGGCTGGTCATAGACAATCTGACCAGTTGTTCATCTCCTTTGCCAAATTTAACTTGGGCAAATCTGTTTCTAAAGTCACTTTGTCACGATGGATATCACAGTGCATTCTCTTGGCCTACGAAAGTTCTGGAAGGCCCGCACCTCAGGCAGTACGTGCGCATTGTACTCATTCTATATCTACTTCTGTTGCCTTTAGGGCTAGTGTGTCGTTGGATGATATTTGCTCTGCAGCTACTTGGTCCTCATCCCATACTTTTATCAACCATTATAAGCTGGATGTTCTCCAGAGGGAGAGCATCCTTTGGCTCCGCAGTGCTGCGGAACATCCTTCTATGAAGGCCACCCAAGATCTAGGTAGCTGGGGACTCTGTCCCAAAGGTTGCTGAGAAATGAAGTTCCTACTTCAGATTAAGAAGTTATGTACTCACCGTAACGTTCCATCTGAGTAGATATCTTCATTTGTCTGCAACCATCCCCCCCTCCTTTCCCCTGACCTTCGGATTTTAGTTCTGGATGTCCCTTCCTTAATTCCCTCGGGAAGTATCTAGCCTGTTAGCTGTTTATATATGGGCAAACTTGATCTGAGGTCAGTCAGGGTTAGCAGGGGGTTATGGGTAAGGGGAGGAGCTAGGAGCTCGGATCTATTAGCTGTGAAATAAGTTGCTGGCTCAGATCCGATACCCAAAGGTTGCAGACAAATGAAGATACCTACTGAGATGGAACGTTATGGTGAGTACATAACTTCTTATTTTAAATGATAAAATCCTGGCAGAGTAGCATCTTTTTAATAGACCCACAACTTGGTTCCATTTCAAAAGCAAGTATGCCAGAATGTCTTGCCCCTTATTAAAACTTTCACATGCCACCACACAACTTTTAGTGTTTATTTACCATTTATTTTAAGTAGTCTCACTCCATATCTTTGAACATTGTCATTTGCCTAGCATCTAAAAAATAATAACAGACGTCAAAGAAATGTGTACCCTCTCATTTTTCAACTAAACATTTTTTCTGATTTAATACGTCTCAAAATAATTAGAAATGTTTAATAGCAGTATATACGTTTCATGAAGAAATCAATAAACCTGGATGCTGCTAGGCTTAAGCTATGCTCATTTCATTTGAGCGATATGAATTTTATTCCACAGCAATACATTTATTACCATTTTTACTCATTTGTAGTCGCATATCTCTAATTTTATTTATTTTTTTAATTTTCTTTTATTTCCTCCAGTATCCCCAAAGCACTGGTGTCATTCACCTGGAAACTAGCAGTCCTCCATGCTGAGCAAATTGGCACTGAGATTACTGGTAATGTTGGAGGCATAGATTCCAAAGGGAGATGACCCACAGACATCAGAGATGAAGTTCTGATGAAACTCTGCCAGGGTTGATGTACACTCCCCTGAAGCAGGGCCTGGGAAAGCAACTGCAGATGTGGATAACAAAGTCCTTTTCTTACTGCCATAGAAATAAAAGGGAAAGGGATGATACCCATCACAACTTGAGCCTTGACCCATGATTTCATAATTCTGTCCCTATCAAGTTGAATGGATGGACTACAGAGAGAGATCAGGCTGACCACATGGACGTGTAGGTGGAAGCCCTCCTTTTCCAAGTATCTAAACTGTTTCTTTCCAAAGAGAAACTGCTAAAGTCTTCTCATGGTAGCAGGGTTAGGCAAGACAGCATCTTAAATGAAACGCTGCAGAGGTTAAAGTCCATAGATGTGGAGGTGGAAGCCCTTGTTTCCCAAATATCTGGACAGTTACCTTTTCATATCGAAGCTGATAAGTCTTAGGGACAGGCAAGACAGTGACTTATTAAATTAAACTCTCCAGAGGTCGAAGTACCCCCTTTCTTTGTTGGGGAGATGGGCATTCTGTCTAAGCAGGTTGATTAGGAAATCTATCAAAATTGCTCTCCACCTTGTCTTTTACGAGCTCATGCTTCTCTTTAGTTGTGCTTTTTTAAGAAGATCTTTTAAAGTAAATTAACTTATTTCTCTAAGTTCTTGGAGGATATTAAAACTGAAATTGCAATAGATATTTTACTCAGCATCTAAATGTTCCACTTTCAGGCACACAACACTGGGGAGGAATCTTGTGACCAGACTTGCCACATTTATTAAATCTTGGAGTCATCTTTGACTTCTGCTATCCGTTGTACTAGTTAAAGGCATAAACTACCATTACCAAGTTAGCTTTCCACTTTGAGGGGAGTGGGAGGGAATAAAAATATGCCCTAGCTACTCTTAACAGGGAAAAGGTATTCTGCCATTACACTAACCTGACTTAGAAACATTAAGTAAAAAAAAAAGTGACTTATTTGCTCACATTCCAGAAAGAGACAATGTCAAGATTGTAGTGCTATTTGATCCATAGCAAATAAGAACTGGAAAGATACCTCCGCACCACACGCTCCAGAGAACTCAACCTCATTACCACAATCAGCAAAACATGCTTTAAGGACAGGTTCATAACCCAGAGACTGCCCATGCTATGGAATAGACTTCCCATACATGTCAAGCAGAGCACCTCACTGGCCCTCTTCAGGAGAAATCTTGAGTAGATGAGAAATAGAAAAATGTCCTTCTGTTCTATGTTGCAGTATTCCATTTGTGGGATTTCCTGCCCTCATGCAACTCGTACATCGGCTCCTATACAAAAGCTTCAGCTTGGCTATTGCAGCACGCGTGGGACTTCAGACGTAAAGCCATAAACCAGGGGCCTTAAATGTGACATCTGCATGCACAATCCCTAGAACTTTTCAGCAGTAGCAGACCTATGCATTGTATGATTGCTCCTTCACAGATGTCACATCAGTAAAGCTAAGTAACCCGTTGGGTTTCTATTTTTTCTTGAAAATTCACCCCAGTGATCACTACAGTGGCTTGAGGCATTGGGAACTAAGGTGGGGTGGCATGATGCCAGGGTAATCCTATGGGCCAGGCTTGTAAAGGCTCCAGGGCCATTAGCCTAGAACATAACTATGAAAGTGTGAGGCATTGTGAGATTGAGGGGAGCAGTCTGAGCTTGAGAGAGCTCTGTGGATGACAAAATTATTGCTGCCTACAGAGACCAGTTGTACCCTGAAGCGGATGAATGCGGATTACTATAGTCTGACATTATGATGAGTACATTATTTTCTTTTGCAGAAATGACTGTTGTAGCCCACTGTATCCACCATCTTTCCATCTAATTTAGAGAACTTTGTACAAAGTAAAATTATTAGGGTACACATTTTGACTTGTTTCCTCCTTTGAGTTAGATAACAGCACAGATCTTTTCAAGACAATTGTTTTCTGTGGCTGTATAATGTCTTAGCTTGATAAGTGTGTTTGTTTTGCATACTCCCCTGTGTGTCATTTGTACTTTGACTTCTGGTAATCATTATAGCCTTTTGTTTTGCTGTTCTGTCCAGTGTTTAAAATGTGGGTTCCTTTTTCCTATACAGGTCATTCTGCGGAGAACATAGGCCGGTTCAGTTGGTTCGTTCAAAAAGAAAGCATACAGTGTGTGCCGTCTGTCTTGATGCTGTTATACCAAAGGCCTGCTATGATGTCATCAAGAGTCCTTGTTGTAAACACACTTGGTTTCACAGACATTGCCTTCAGGTATTGTATTTGCCAAATCTCAGGGAAGTTTTGACTACATACATTTTTTTTTTTTATTTTCAGTGTAGTGGATTCACATTTTTTTCTTGGTCATCTATAGTTAATTGAATAAAATATTTACATAGAGCTGTTTATTCATGCCTAAAAGGTTTTAAGGCATTTTAGCAGTGTTCAGTATTCCAGAGTTTTAAGAGAAATTGGTATTAACTAGTGCAGTTGATGGTCTGTCAACCCATTAAGTAGTGCTTGCTAATTGTATGTGTGTGAAGGTATGTTGGCTCTCTCAAAATGATTTGCAAAAATGGTGATGAAATCATTGAAATGTGCATCAGTGCCCATTATGTAAAAATGCATACAGGTAAGTTATGGAGTCCTTGTTTAGTATACATAAGTATTGCAACAGCTGTAATAGTTGTCCCCTTTTATGCTCATCCTTATCCAGTTACTGGCGAAGGTAAAGTACCTCAAGGCATGAGGAAGATAGCTTCTCCCATGCATATACACACACTTTTTTTTTGTTTGTGTGTCCAGGTTTCCTTGCATTCTTGCAGTGGGCAGAGTCCTTTTCTGTGTTAGAATGGATTTCTGTACAAGTATTAATGTCTCACTTGATATTAACAAGGTTTACCACATGTGAGTTCTGCCTGTTGCCCATTATCCATTGATGGAAGGTTGTAACCAGTCATAAAGCAGTAGTAAGCCACTTATGCTTAGTTTGTAAGTTGGTGCAGAGGATTATTCTATTAGCTCTAGCTGTTGTGGCACAGGGTTGGATTCCCTCCCCCTCATTTGCCTACTGTGTAACCTTGAGTAAATCCTTCAACCTGACATTGTTCCCATGTTGCCCCTGGAAAGGAACTGTGTCCAGTGGGCCTACTTGGTTTACAGATTCTCATCACCATAATCATTATTCCTCAGTCTGGTACTTAAGTCTGTGTACTCCTCCAGAGCGGAACATTTTTGGCATGAAGTCATTCAGCTAGAGCTACATATCCTATTTTTAAACACTTTTCATTTTTTCCAGATTAAAGTGAAGAACAAATTACAATAATCTTCATCTGTTTACTGGTGAAAAGTACTGAACCATGTGGACCCTTTTCATGGTCAGATTATGGTTACTGTCTAAGTGACTTGCTCAGTGACACAGTGGGCAATTGCAAACCAAGGGAATCAACCCCTGGGATACACAGTGGCAGTGTTCTGTGCTATGTGCCACATCTAAACATATTTATAAATGATGTTCATGTTTATCACTGCTACAATAGCCTAAGCTATATATGGGTTATATCCTGCTTTAGAATACAACAGCCATCCAGCTTCCAAAGCTCCTGGAAATAGACACTGCTGCCCCTCCCCCAGCTTTTGAGAACTTCGTGGATGCCTTTCAAAACTCCTCTGCTGCCCCTGACTTGCAGACTCCCAAAAGGCCAGACAGATTCTGTCTCCGGTGACCTTAAATTCTTGTTTAAAAATCCTGTGCCAGACCGATGTACAATGTCTCAGTCTTCTGATAAATCTTGGCTATTATCTAGTCCCAGTACCTTCCCTTCAGGTAAGGTTAGTAGAGCTATGGATAGGTGGTGTAAAAAGGTTTATATCTCCTCTACTTTGGCATTCAGAGCTATAAATTACCAAACCCAAATGACCAAGTATTTGATATCCATCCTCAGTTGCTTAAACAAGGTAATGATGGACCCACAAGTGATTGATACTAAGCAACAAATGTCTTTACATAATCACGCTACACAAGTGACCAGACACAGCATTAAATTAAGGTATGATGCTGTAGAGCCCTCCTCCAGAGAAGCTGTCCCCTGGTTCCATGCTCCATAGGTAAACATGATTGTATAATCAACCTATACGTGAGGACTTGAAAGCTAAAATTGTAGATTCCCCTTTATACAAAAAATTCCTGTTTTGACCTGAGGCAGCCACTCTTTTCAGAGCCCTTCAAGAATGGGGAAAAATGGACTGCAGGCAGCTTCTCTTAACCACTGTACCAAAGTACCAGAGGAATTTCCTAACTAAACCTACCTCTTATTAGAAGAGATGTTGGGCACAGAAACACATGAAGGTCCCCAGAAAGCGATTCCCAAAGAAACCACAGAATTTCCTCTTCTGGGAGGGCCTCCGTTTCGAGACAAGTCTTTCTGACTATCTGTAAAGTCTCACAACCACCCTTCCACACACTTTATATATAAAAAAA
>NC_056727.1:711632370-711857370 GCF_019279795.1 Protopterus annectens | reverse complement strand
GATTTAACTTTCTGACATGTAGCCTGAGATCTAAAAGAAGAGAAGATATGTCTGCACGGTGAGCAGGTGTGAAGGAGAACCCCAATTTCAGAAGATTTATACAATCATCACTAAGGGTGCTATCAGTCAAATTAAATACTTCAGTGTTGGAATAACGAAGTATCAGAATTGGAGATCAAGTCAACATTAAGAGAAGAGAGTTCTGTAATGTTCAGCGGGTCTCTAATCCTCTTGGTCTTCCACGAGGTAAACCTCTCCCCATGTGGGATCCTGATCTTGAAGGGAGACCTTGAGTGGGCGTGGGAAGTCCTGAAGATATTGTGCTTCTCTGTGATCCATGACTTGACCTTGGTCTTTGTTTCTGTATTGTAAAAACTTCCCTGTCTTCTTGTGATGATTTGAGAAGGAGGTGGTACATAACTCCTTTTGGATAAAAAAGTAGGGCGATTGATGAGGCTAGGTGTAGTGGAAGAAATAGGTGACAAAATGGAGTGTGATAATAGTGTATTGTCCTTAACTATAGTGTTTGATAAAGAGATGGAATTAGTGTATGTGCTAGTGGTGGCAGTTGTGTTATCAATACAAACAGGAATACTAATGTCATTAATAGGAACAGCTTGAGTGACAATAGTGGTAGTGGTTGTACAAGGAATATTGATATATGCTGTCTGATCAGTTGAAATTCTGTGGGAAACATCACAATGGGTAGAAGTAGGTTTCTGTGGTGGAGAAGGAACAGATTCTGGTGAAAAAAGTGTTCGAATAAGAAAAGTCAGACTGGATAGGATTGGAATTGTTATGAGAACAATTATTGTTAATATCAACTGAGTATTCAGGAGTAAGGACTGTGTGGTTAGTTTTATTAATTCTAGAGGTGGCATTATAGTTCTTGGTATTCCTGTAGCTAAATCTAAATTTGCCTTCAGATCTCAAGGGGTAGACTCTTGTGTAAGTATTGCAATAAGTCCCTACGTAATTTCTGTTGTTTTCTGTGTACTAAAGAGGCAACATGTCTGGTAACCCTAGAATGTATACCATTGTAAATATGTAATAAAATAGAAAATTCAGGATGGTTAATGATTTTAGTATGTAAAGAATGAATATCTTGACTAATATTAGCTAATTTAAGTTGATTATGTTCTATAAGAGAGCGTAAAACAATCAAGCCTGTAATATAAAGAGCTACTAGCTCTTTATAAATCATAGAATCACTAGAAATGTTGTTGGGAAATTTTGTGATGCGTAGACCTAAGGGAACTATTTCTTAAGGCAGTAAGATAAATAAAAATGATCATATTGTAGATTCTTTAGAGAAATAAAAAGTCTTTCTAGCTTAAAAATACTCTGTTTTAAGTCCCTAAGGGACGAGGACTGTTTGTTAGTAGACGTGTCATTAAGGTCATTATTTAAAAGTGTGTCAGAAAAAGGATTTTGTTGTTGGTTAATAAAAGATAGTAGATCATTAGGAAACTAATGGATCTGTAAGAATATGTTGCTGTGAAGTGTGGGTCATAGGATTATTAGGGCATAAATTATTAAAATCCAAGCCTTATGTGTATATCGGATCTGAAACACTAGAAGGTATATTAGTAGTGTTCTGATGAGAAACGTTAAACTGCAGGCATGCAGCTGTAACACTATTTGAAAAGAACTGCCCTCACTAAGGCAACTCCAGCTCTATTCAGTTATTAGCAACAATAGAATTCATAGAGTCAGGCAAAAAAAATGTTGGTACTACATTCGTGTTCAGACCATCCCTGGGACCTGACATGTGATTATTTAAATGTAAAGTAAGATCCTCTCCATGTAAGGGTTGTAAAACACGGCCAGAAACCATGGAAACCGCTTCCGTCGATGAAGCTATCAGCTGGGACGTAGGTACTACAGAAGATTCAACTGTAGACCGCACAGCTGAAATTCCAACAGTTGTAGGTATAACTGTCGTAGTAGCAACACTGCTACGAAAGTCAGAATCAGTAGAAACTATGGTACGAGGCAAAAGCGCATCCAATCCCATACAGGTGTTCTCCCCTCCATGGAAACCTGAAACCAAATCACTATTCTGCAAAATATCATCTCTTTCACTGACATGCTGTAAATGACAACAAGAATCCCCAGAAAGTCAGTGGAAGGGATAGTAGGCAGGGACATCAAAGCTTCCGAGGACTAAAATGCCCAAAGTGGTGTTCAGTGTGGCTGTCAACTAATCCATTCTGAATACCACTCTGTTCGAGCTTTCTGGTATGACTCTTCAGGAGGCCACCAAGGAGGAAGGCCCACACCACAGTGACAAGTACCATACTGACTTCAATAGGCTCCGAAGCTGCTTTGCAGTTTTGGCTTTTGGCTCCTAAGTGTTGGTAACCAAAGGGGAGGATAGTATTCCCTTGGTAAGTTGAATGAGGAAATCCCAAGAACTTGATAGAGATGCAGTGGCCCTCACGCCCACATCCTGAGGCTTTGATTTCAAAGCTCCAGGCACCCAAATTCAAGAGGTCAGTTGTCATACTACAGTCCATGCTGGAGGACAGGATCTTATTAAGCTGGCCTAGGATTTCATGATTTTCAGAAAGTCGAGGGGCACAGCCTGCCAGTCACAGGTGCCTGTTCCTGGAATTTCTGCTGGTAAAAGTAGAGCTGCCCCTCCCAAGGAGGGGTCATAATCCAAAGATGACTTTCTTGTTCAGAAAACTTCCCCCCTCAATTTTTCCTGGATTCAGATGACACCATTTCTTCTGCCTCAACCCCTGAGTAACTTATCCTTTGGTTCCATCTTATGCAGAGTTCCCCATCCGTATGGGATAGTTTTCACAGGCCCAGTCCAATCACAGAGCTTTTGAGCCTGCCATCTCCTGGACCTTTAGCCATTCCATCTGTGCACATGGTTCTGGGTAAAGATTTTAAGGACATGTTTCTGCACACTGACTCCCTCCTTCCTACCCCTAGGAGGTTAGGTTGCTTCAACAGTGTGTTTGATAGCCACACATATCTTTTCAAGAACCCAGTCTGATCCCTCAGTGGTGACTACTGAGTCTGCCAAAGGATTTCCTGAAGGTGCAGCTAGACATCCTTTTCCAAATGACAGAGCAGAATGATAGGTTTGGTAAAAATGCTTGCTCATCAGCTACTCTGGCTATGATGGTTTTTAATTGCCAGTTTCACATGTTAAACTACATGGAGCCTTTACAAGAAGAGATCAGTTCTAAGGCAGAGGGGTTCGTAGATTAGAACCTGCAGAGAGACATGCAGGAGACTGCTAGATCATCCCTCCGGTTGTCCAGACACTCACTAAAATTTGACTATGATGCATTGGATGCATCATTAAGGTCAGCTATTATGGTGTCTTGTGTGTGGACACTCTTGGCTTGAGGATACAACCCCCCTGAGAGGTGAAGACAGAACTCCTTGGTGCCCCACTCGATAAGGAATTCCTCTTTGGTACCCCTGCTGAAAAAGTTTTGGAAAAACTGGTTATGAAAGGCAAATAATTTAAAACCGTTAAGAATTGTCTTTATTGTTGAGAGATAGAGATGAACAGGGAGAACACCGGCAACAGTGAAATCAATGAATAAATGGGAGACTGTAAAGCATCAATCACTTTGAGATATGTCTTTGTGAGAAACGGTTTTAAAAAGATTGGACTTTTGACTTAAAATTGTGGGTGGACTGTAAAGCATACACCCTGCTTTGCCATTAAAAGAATTTTGTTCTTTGTATTTGTATAAAACATTTCATGATGCAAACTACAATGTCATAAGTAGGGATTTGTGTGTAGTGTGTATTCAGGGTTATTTTAAAATGTGGAGGAGTCTTTTGTGTGTGTCTGTTGTATGTCCTCTGTATATTAAAGTGAACAAGTACTTTTTAGATGTAAAGAATATCGGTTTTTACAGTATAGCAAGGAGAGGTTGGACCAAAGTATGTTTAATGTTAATATGCTGTGATATTGGGCTAGTTGTGGGGGAGGGGGGGTGTAAAAGTACACTGATTATATTGTATGCAGAATTAAGATATTTTCTCATTTTTACAAGGGTGAATATTTACATTAATATCCTTGACTTAAGCTATAAACAAGATTTTTGTAAGCAAGTAGGCTTTAAAAATGAGACAATGGTGAAAGCCGTAAAAATGTTGCATTTCTTTACATCTGCAAAGATAGCTTAATTTTTCCATTAGCAAGTGGTGTTAAGTGGGAGTTGAGAAATCTGCATCTGAAGGCAGCTGTATATTCTGTTTTGAGTGAAATATTGAGTACTTTGCCGATGGTTTGTCTCCATGGCTGTTATAAGCAAGTAATCTTGAGAGTTCTGAGATTCTTTGCTGTAGGAAAAGCAAAATTTATAGGTACGGTTTCTAGCAGTTCAGTGATGGGAAGTGAATAAGAAGCAACATCCTCTCTAGCAGTCTTTAATGCATTTAATACAACAGAGTGCAGTTAAAGTGGATGTAAAAAGTGTACACACCCCTGTTAAAATGCCAGGATTTTGTGATATAAAAGTGAGACCACAATAAATCATTTCAAAACTTTTCCCACCTTTAATGTGACCTATAACCTGTACAGTTCAATTGAAAAAGAAACAAGTCTTTTGAGAGAAAAATATAAAAAAATAAACATACAATAAGCTGGTTGCATAAGTGTGCACACCCTTAAACATACTTTTAATTTAATTTCATCATTTAGTCTTTTTGGGTAGGAGTCCATCAGCATGGCACTTCTTGACTTGGCAATATTTGTCCACTTTTCCTTGAAAAAGCACTCCAAATCTGTCAGATTATGAGAGCATCTCTTGTGCACAGCCCACTTCAGGTCACACTGGTGCACCACCTAAGCAGAAACTTACTGGACCCCCACAAATGGCAGCTCCACCGAGAAATCTTTTGGTAAATCACCCAGGAGTGGGGGACCCCAGAAGTGGACATCTTTGCCTCACACCTCAACCCCCAGCTGCACAAGTTTTGTACCAGGGAGTATCACCTCCTAGCATGGAAGGTGGATGCCTTGAACTTCTCCTGGAGCTCCCTCTTTGTGTACGCATACCCTCCTCTGCCCCTTTTTCCCAAGGTTCTGATCAAAATAAGAGAGGAGAGACAAAAGGCCATCCTCATTGCTCCAGATTGGCCCAGACAGCATTGGTACCCCTTACTACGCAGTCTGACCTTACAGCCCTCAAAGCTGCTTCCCCCAATGTCAGACCTCATGACCCAGGAGAGAGGGGGAAGGTACTGCACCCAGACCTCAAACTTTCAGCATGGCTTATACATTAAAAACTAACAAGGGGTAACAAGGGGGCCCTGTTAAGCAAACTGGTCCTGGACATCATCACAGAGGCCAGAAGGCCCAGCATAACAAAATCGTATGCAGGAAAATGGAAAAGATTCTACTCCTGGAAACTATCAAAAGGGAGCAGTACCTCCCAAACTTCCATCCCTTTCACCCTTGGATTACCTAGCAGAGTTGCTCAATAGTGGCCTCTCTTTTTCTATTAAAATCCATGCCTTTGCCCATTATGATTCAGACCCCACTCCTCTTCTCTCATCCTTTGATTAAGCAATTCATCAGAGGGGCTTCTAATATCAGGCCTCCCAGAAGGCTTCCAACGCCACCCTGGGACCTGAATTGTGTTGGAGAAACTAACTTTACCTCCTTTCGAACCTGCTGCTTCAACAGAATTGAAATACCTCTTGGAAGACTGCCTTCCTACTAACTATTACCTCAACCAGAAGGGTCTCGGAACTTTAAGCCCTCATGGCTGGCAGAGCCCTTCATAATTTTCCATGCAGACAGAGTCCCCTGAGGACTAACCCTCTCCTTTATGCCCAGGGTGGTATCTGATGTGACCCTTAACCAGGCCATACACCTTCCCACCTTCTTTCCCAACCTTCAAAACAAGGGGGGAAGAATTCTACACTCACTAGAAGTGCACAGACAACTTGGATACTATCTGGACCTTACTAAGCCATTCAGAAAAACAGACCAGCTTCTTGTAAGCTTTGCCCCGGGGCAGAGGGGAAGCCCATCTCCAAGCAAACCATTTCTAAATGGATTTCACACTGTATCCATTTCTGCTACAAACTACATGGGAAACCCATCCCCAAGTTTATCTGTACCCACTCCACTAGGGCAACCTCCACTTCCACTGCCTTCCTCAGAGGAGTACCTACCAGGGGCATCCTGGAAGCGGCCACCTGGTCCTCTATCCATACCTTTAAAAATCATTACCACCTACCTCTTTTCTAAGCCTAGGTTAGGGTTTGCCCCTGCAATTCTGCAGGCCCTCCTGACCCATACCTAGGACTCAGCCTATCCTGCCACCCTTTTCCTCAGCTTTGGGAATCCTCCCACAGGTGAAGACTGCAGCAGTTAAACACTAAGAACGTAGTACCGTTGTGTACACTTACCATAAAGGTAGATGTTCAAGTGGATTCACTGTTGCAGTCTTGGTTTCCTTCCTTCCATCCCCCATTTAACATTTTCCCCTAGGGGGATATAAGCTTCACAAGGTGGCTTTTTACTCCCCAGGACCACTTCTCTTTTCCCTTGTGCTTCTGACGGATTAGGGCAAGAAAAACTGATGTAGTGACATTGGCTGCCTTGCTTTATAGCACTGACATGACAGACTACAGGCGATGGTAGCTGGCACACAAAAACATTTACTGTGGTATTCGGGCCGACCAGGGGCTACCACAGCAGGGAATAACCCACAGGTGATGACTGCAACAGTGAATACACTCAAACATCTACATTTATGGTAAGTTTACACAACTGTACTTTTTCTGGTCTGCCATTATTTATGGCTTCAGTTATAAAAATGTACTATTTCTGGTTTAACAGTTGCTATCTGATCTCTGCATATTTTCCTTGAACTGTAATATTACACCATTAGACCAATATATACAAGTTGACTGGTGTTCAATAACCAAAATATTTGTTTAACTTCATCCAGTTTATTAACCCCCCCAAAAAAAAAATCTGCTCCAAAAATATTGGTGGTTTGTTCGTTCTCCAGATGCCCATTTAATTTTCTTATTCAAATATTTATATATAGTATATCCTGTTGGTGGTGGGTTTTTTCCAAAGTATAAATTGCTTTAGTATAAAGACTTAATAGGTGTACATGTGTAAGACTGTACATAACACTTGACATTCATTCCTTTCCTAGAGCTGCCCAAATGGCCATATGTAATCCCATTGCTCCAACCTTATTGTCACTCTGCCTGTCATGTCTCCGTCTTGGCATATATTCTGTGTCCTGAATTAAATATTGTTAATCTAAATGCATGGCCTTATAGTGTGCCTCTAAATTATAAAACTCCCAAAGTACCCTGTTCCTTTGTCAGTATTATTTTTTTTTGTTTTTTCCCATTGCACTGTATTTTGCTATCCCATAGAAACTCTTTTAATTTCCTTTTTGATATTCTTCCATGTCTCATCTTTTCGTTGATGCATACAAGCCTGACATACATGAAGAAACCAGTGAAATCAAAAATATCTTTATTTCTTTTATCTTCTCGCAGATAAGTTTCCTTAGTCTTGTATAACTTATTTTTGACTACTTTCTTTCCATATTTCTTGAGCTGCTTACTCAACATGCCATTTCAAACAAATTCACAAGTATCTCATCCTGTCGTGACCCCACAAGAAATGAAAGCCAGATGTTTGAGTATAATTCATTACTATAGTTTGTTTTTGCCTTGCTTACCTTATAGCCCACTATTGTATTATATATTATAGTATTAAAATATTTCAGCTTATTAAATAATTTTTTATATCATGTTATAGAAAGGGCTCTTTTTCTCATCAGCATTTCTGTTTATATGCAATACGTTTGATAGTCTTTCATAGCTGATGGCTCAAAATATAAGTGAAGGTTAATGGTGAAAGTGGAACCCTATCTAACATGAAAAATTTCAAAATTGCACGCCCTCATGTGGAAAGAACCATTTTCCTTCAACAAGCATAAGGTTTACCCTATGTACTACCCCCAACTTCATGCCCTATGTCAGAACTCTCTGTAAATCAGGCTGTTCACTTCCCTGTCTTTTTTTTTTTTCCATCACCCCAGAGCAATAGGTGAAGAACTTTATACTTCCATGATATGCATAGACAACTGAGATTTTGGTTGGACAAAAAAATAAGAACATCTGAACAGTTCATTTAATTTGCAAACAGCAAAAAAGGGAAGTCTTTTGTCAAACCCTATCCAAATTGTTAGCACATTATATTTGCTTCTGTAACTATTTTTATAGCAAAATTGTGCTGGAACACATTAGGACCCATTAAACTTGGACCACTGCAGCCACTATTGCCTTCCTAATAAGGTTCGCTATCCAGTTTGATCTAGCAGTGACCTGGTAATATGCCCACACCTTGCACAATTACTGTAATCTGCACATTGCACCTAGGGTCAGGGCTGGATTTACCATTGCCATTCTACAGGGGCTTCTGCAAGAATCAATTGGAAACACGTAAACAAAGTCT
Organism: Protopterus annectens; assembly: GCF_019279795.1. Taxonomy (NCBI): domain Eukaryota; kingdom Metazoa; phylum Chordata; order Ceratodontiformes; family Protopteridae; genus Protopterus; species Protopterus annectens. The sequence goes on along the minus strand of NC_056727.1, from coordinate 711,848,891 downwards.
TAGAAAACATTTGCAGAGTGAATCTAAGTGCTTCTGCTTTTGCAACTCTAGCTGCTAATTGCAAGTTTAGTATAGGTTATTGTAAGTAGTTTTGCTGTATATATTTTAAATAGAAACCGTGCACTGCTGTGATTTGTCATATTGCTGTTACTTGCTATACTGAATGGTTATTTGATCTTTTGAAGCACTGAATCCATTTTTCAAACTTGTTATACTTAATATTTTATGTATGTCATATTTCTCTAACTTCATGTACTCTTGTACCCAGGTTGTGACTGAAAAGGTTCAGTCGACCAGCTCTTCTCTTATCCAGTTATCAGAATTTAAAATAAAATGACTCTTACCAGGAGCCAGCCACCCTCTAGTCCATAAGCTTTGGGAGTCTTTAGAAGACCTGTTACTGCAACAGTGAGCTATACAATGAATGTAAAACAGTTGTTACAAATTTACCATAATCATATATTTTCTGGTATATTCAATGTTGCAGTACCAATCCCTTCCCTCCTGACCTCTCTCCTTTCTTTTGGCATCCCTAGGTTGGGGTATGTACCCTAGTCACCCTTTCTCCTACCTTTTATCTCTGTTACCCTAGCTTAGAGAGCTTCCCTCCTTGGATTGGCCCAGAACCTTAAAAAGGCAGTTTAGGGACCTTCTGGTTGGGCTGCTGACTTGGAAATTACTTTGACCAAGAGTTGGTGATGTGGATTCAGTCCATACAAACTTACATTGCCAGGGTGAGAGAGCAAAGATGGTATGGATAGAAATCTCTCAAATATCACTGGTATCTGCCTGGTCTAGTGGAAAATGGTGCTAAGCTCTGGAAGCCTGATAAGGCCATCAGATGTTCTGCAGAAATCTTAAAAGTTATTACTGCAACAATGAACAAGATCTGCAATTATGGTAAGTTCCTAAGACAATTGTACTCTCTCTGTACAGCTGGTCAGGTTCTGTACTCGTAGGGCATCACATTAAGCCTACACAAGGAAGGAAAGCTGTAAAACAAAAGACATTACGAACTTAGCTTTGCTGGTGAATAAACCCAGGTGATGATTACAGTTACAGTGGCCCTTCCTTGAAGCTTTACTGTTACTCTTAACTCGCATGCTCATAGTGCTGTAGTTCTAGCACCATTAGTTATTTTATTTTGACCTGGCATTTTGCATTGCCATTTGTTTAAGCTTCATCATGATTTATTATTCTAATTTAGTATGCTTGATTTTCTTAAAAAGGAATGGCCTCATTTTTTTTTTTATAACCTTTACTTTCACTTGTTCTTGTGTTGTACAGAAACATGCTCTGAGTGCAGGCTTATTCTTCTTCAAGTGTGCAATCTGCAACAGTAAGGACACGTTTCAGCAGGAAATGCTTCGTGTTGGTATACATATTCCAGAGCGGTAAGCATGCAAACTTAGGTCTTGTGGGGTGTTGACAGTAAGCACATTTTCTTGCTGAGAGAGGTATAGTGCATTTTCCTTACTGATGCATTTTTACAGTTTTAAAAGGCCTCAAAACCATGTTATAGCAAACTGATCTGGTCTGAGCTAGGAAAGAATACTACTGCTGAAAATTCTGGAGAATGAAACAAGAATGTCAGAATTATCAAATATTGATAATATTGAGATGTATTTAATGTTAGTGAATGAAGTGTTAAAACACATTGCATGAGAATAACGATGTATATTGTTGCTATGTTTTTTTTATTAATGCATATAAAGACATGTTAATGTTTACAATCTGTTTCAAAAAACACCAATAGCATTGAAGATGTGGTTGTAGGGGTACAGTGTGACGGTCAAGAGCAGCTGTATATTGAAGAAAAGCAAGTAGGAGCCCACTGAATGTGAATTTCCAGGGAGCCCTATCTACTGCAAGTCATATAGACAGAAAATTAAACAAGTGATTATCTTAAGGTTCACAGCTACAGTATGATTCTCTAGTGAGAGGAGGTCCACCCTCCATAATGGTAGGGCTTAGGATAGCTGAGCACACAACTTACCAAGCTGCTTTGACCTCTACTCCAATATCTCATAGTACAGCTTAGTGCCATTTCTCCCCATATTCCTTTTGCTGTATTTTAACACATAGCACAGAGAAACAGTCCCAGGTTACTTTTTCACTTCATGTGAGAATTTTTTTCTCCTGAAGTGCAACAACTTTTATTGTTCCTTGATTGAGTTCCTGTTTTCTTGTGCCTTTTGCAGATGTTCTTCATTCCACATTGCTGCAGTCCTAACTATTGGGTAGTCCAGTGCATGACCGCCATATCCTCAGTCTTTTATGGTCCCGATGCAGAAGCAGTTTTGCGAGTGCAGGTTGGCGCTCTGAAAGTTTCTGAAGTCAGAGTTTCAGACCGAATCAAAGTTGGCATTTTGGTTTTTTTGCCTCAGTATTTAACCGGATGTCAGAAAAGTGAATAACTGTATTTCTTGTGGGAAACAGATACCTCATAGGGATTACCATACTTTGTGTATACCTTGTTTAGGGCCTGAGCACACACGTGTTGGATGCCGCTCTTGTGCTAGGTTTAACAAACGCACTATTAAGAGAAGGTTACACTGTGCCAGGTTAGTGTTTGGGAAAACGCTGTAGTGGGAAAGTTGTAATTATAAAATGCCGCCGGATGCTCCGCAGCCAAAAGCGCAAGGACAAAGCAGGGAAGCCTAGAGGGAAGAACCGACAGTCCCGGACGCCGGTTCTTTAGAAGGCTCAGTGGAGCCGGAGGTTCTGCCAGGAGTTTCTTTGGAGTCTCAGGGAGAAACTTTACTGTTACAGGATGTATCCTCTCAGGAAGTAGGCCAGCCTGAAGGGGCTTCTCAGGTGGCTGTTCTTCCTCTCTTCCTAAGGTGGTTAGGCCCTGTTTCTAAGGCTTCTTTAAGAGGCAGGCCTGCTTTAGCTTCAGTGGGGTTTCTCCGAGTGTTTCAGGGTCTTTGCCTAAGAAGCATATGCTAAAAATGGCAGAGGATTTGATTACAATGATTAGAGGTTCTATGCCCCCTCCTGATAAGAGGCCTAGGGTGGAACCTGAGTTTGAGAGTTTTGAGCAATGTTCGGAGGCTTCTGAGTCTTCGGCTGAAGACTTGCAGGAGTATCCTCCTTATTCTGATTCTGATGTGGATGATTCTACTCCTTCAGCTTCTCCTGAGGATTTTTCATTTTCAGAGACTCTGCATTCCATGAGGGAGCATTTCAAATGGGAAGGTCAAGATTTCTCTGATTCCAGGAAGAGGCTTAGAGAATTCTTGTTTTACCCCAGCATAGGCCTTTAGCTATACCTCCTGTTCTGAATGTGGTAGAAGATGTTTTTGCAGAGGCTTCCCTGAATCCTGACTCTTTGCCTCCTGCCCCAGTTAAACCGGATAGGTACTATAGGGTGCCTGAAGCCCATAAGTATCTTTTAAAGAGTCCTAGGGCAGACCCAGAAACTGTCTCAGGGGCCTAAAGGTGTGAAGGCTTCTGTGGTTAAAAATCCTGTTCCTCCTGATAAAGAGGCAAGGGCTTTGGATAGATGGGGAAAGAAAGTGTATACTTCTTCCACTTTAGCCATGAGGGCGTTGAATTGTCAGTTTCATATGTTAAAATATCAGAATTATCTCCTTTCACAATTGAAGTCTAAGGTGGATGCTCTGGCTGTAGGTATTGACTGTAAAGAATTGCAGGATTTAGTTCATGTTTCTGAACAGGTGGGTAAGCATTCCTTGCAGTGTGGTTTTGATGCTGTGCAGGCCTCCTCGAGGTTGGCTGCCACTGGTTCTGTTCTTCGTAGGCACGCCTGGTTGAGGGATCAGAACTTAGCTGAGCATGTTAAGACAAGGATTTTGGATGCTCCTTTACAGTCTGATGTGTTGTTTGGTTCTGTGGAAGCAGTTTTAAAGAAAATGGAGGACAAGGCTAAGTCTATGCAAACTGTTAAGGATTTTTGCAGGTGCAGCCTCCAAGTTTAGTAGAAATTGGCGTACTAAGGGTGGACTTATCCTGCTTATGATTCCCAGTCTAGGGGTAGGTCTATACGAGGTAGAGACATAGCTCAAGGTTCTGTTAGGCCTAGGACAGGAGTTCACCTGCTCAGACTTCTGGTGAGGGCAGGGTCAGTCCTTTCGTAAGCAGACCCAATGACCTGCCTTTTCAGCTGCCAGTACATTCTCGCCTGGCAGCACCTTTGGGAGGAAGGCTGTCTCTTTTCAAAGAAAATTGGAATTTAATTACCCAAGACAGATGGGTTCTGGATATCATTTACCACGGAGGTTTTATTTCCATACCTTGCCTCCTTTCAAAGGCATGCCAGACATTCCTCCTCTACAAAGAACAGAGGCTCACAAGCAAATTTCTCTGTTGCTCCAAATAGGGGCTATTCAGTCAGTTCCTGTGCCAGAAAGGGGCCTAGGATTTTATTCTCGCCTGTTCCTAGTACCAAAAAAGGGGAACATGTGGAGACCAATTTTGGACTTATCTATCCTCAACACTTATCTGGACATTCCCAAGTTCAAAATGTTGACGTTACAACAACTTTTACCTCTGCTGGGCAAAGATCACTGGATGGTAACTTTAGATCTAAAGGAAGCTTACCTTCATGTGCCAATAAGACTAAGTTGCAGGAAGTATCTGCGAGCTGGAAATTACGCATTATCAGTTCTCTGCATTGCCCTTTGGCTTATCTACTGCAGTATTCACGAAGGTTCTGGCTCCAGTGATAGCTTACTTCAGGCTAAAAGGAATTCAAATCTATCCTTACTTGGACGACTGCCTGATTCTGGCTCAAGAAAAGGAAGACCTTCTACAGCATTTGGAATATGTCATAGCAGTGCTAAGATGCCTAGGGTATTCTGTGAACGAAATAAAGTCCAGTCTAGTACCCTCTCAAGACATGTGCTTTCTGGGTGTGAGACTGAATACAGCAGCCCAGATGGCCTTTTTACCCCGGACAAACAAAAGAATCTTTCCAGTTACTTCCATCAACTATCTCTTCAGTCCGGGCTGACTGCAAGGACAGTCCTTCAAGCCTTAGGGTTCATGGCATCTTGTATTCTGGTGCTTCCCAATGCCAAACTGCATATGAGGAAGCTACAATGGTATCTCAACAATCTATGGACACAGCACTGCCAGGATTTGGACACTGTCATTCAAATAATACCTTGCATTCAAAAGGAATTTTTGTGGTGGGCTCAGGAATGTCACCTAAACAAGGGACTCTCTGTGACCCGGCCAGAGGCGAGTCAGATTCTCACGACAGATGCCTCAGACATTGCTTGGGGAGCTCATCTCAATGGAAAGTGGATACAAGACAAGTGGCCTGCCAGACTACAGCATCTACATATCAACATGAAAGAGATGTTAGCAGTCCAGTTTGCATTAATGGCTTTCAAGGAGTTACTTCTTCCAGGGCAGGTGTTGATTCTAACAGACAACACAACTGTCATGTGGTACATCAACAAACAAGGGGAACACATTCTTACCCATTGTGCAGGCAAGCAATGATTTTGTGGGAGACTGCGCCAGCTTGCAACTAACTCTTCAGGCAAGGTTTCTGCCGAGCACAGAACTCCTTAGCAGATGTGTTAAGCAGACAAATCATGGATCCCCACGAGTGGAAACTGGATCTTCATGTATTTCAAAAATTGACAATGTCATGGGGAACTCCAGACATAGATCTGTTCGCTTCTCCACTAAACCACCAGCTGCCAAAGTTTTGCGGATTTCATCACACAGCTTGGAAAGTGGATGCTCTATCTTTCAGTTGGAAAAATCTTCATGTGTATGCTTTTCCACCTCTGCCTCTTCTTCCAAAGGTGCTTCTAAAGGTCAGACAAGACAAGCCAAGGATGATTTTAATAGCTCCAGATTGGCCTCGGCAGCACTGGTACCCATTACTGAGGAGTCTGGTAAGGAAGCCTCCATGGCCTTTACCCTTGATTCCACACCTATTGTCTCAGAGGGACTGACTCAATGTCAAGCTTCACTCTCTTCATCTAACAGCCTGGCATATTCTGTTTTGAAGGACAGCAGGTCTCAGCTTCCTCAACAAGTTTTAAATGTGATTATGGAAGCCAGAAGACCTAGTACAAGGAAAGTGTACGCAGAAAAATGGAAGAGATTTTTGTTTTGGACTGCAGCAAAAAATTTGGAGATTTCTGAGCCTAATTTGAGTGTGGCTCTTCAATATCTTACTGAGTTATTGGACAAAGGTTTGTCTTTCTCTTCTATTAAGATTCATGCTGCAGCAATTTCAGCTCACTATGATTGTGACCCACCATTGTTTTCACATCCTTTGTTCAAGCAATTTCTTAGAGGGGCAAAGAATATAAGACCCCCTTGGGACCTCAATTTTGTGTTGGAGAAACTTACTCTACAACCTTTGAGCTCATGGCTACTGCTGAACTGAAATACTTGTCATGGAAGACTGCTTTTGTTGGCCATTACTTCTGCTAGAAGGGTTTCTGAGTTGCAGGCCCTTATGGCGGTTGAGCCTTTTTGATTTTCATAAGGATAGGGTATCATTCACTAATCCTTCCTTTATGCCTAAGGTGGTTTCTAGTGTGGCTTTAAACCAAACTATTCATTTGCCTACTTTTTATGCAGATCCCCAAAATAGAGGGGAAAAGATTTTGCACACTTTAGATGTACACAGGCAATTGCGTTATTATTTAAGCAGGACTAAGGATTTTAGGCAGTCTCAGCAGTTGTTTGTTTCTTTTGCTTTGAGTTGGCAAGCCTGTGTCAAAACAAACTATTTCTAGGTGGATTGGCTTTTGCATTGCTTTTTGTTATTCCCATCATAGCAAGGAGATTCCAGCTGGGATTAGGCCTCATTCCACTAGGGCTACTGCCACTTCAACAGCATTTCTAAGGGGTGGCAACTAAGGATATTTTGGAGGCAGCTACTTGGAGTTCAGTGCATACTTTCTCTAAGCATTACCACCTTCCTCTCTACTCTAAGTCTAGGGCTGGTTTTGCCACAGCTATTTTGCAAGGCATGTTATCAGCTCCTGCTTCCTTATGATTTGCCAGCCTCCCTTACCTCTGCTTTGGGATTCTACCCAATAGTTAGGACTGCAGCAATGTGGAATGAAGAACATAGTACAGTTTTGTACCTACCATAAATGTAGATGTTCGAGGATCCACATTGCTGCAGTCCAATTTACCTCCCTCCTGCCCCTCTGTGTTTAGGGGTGGTTCTATAAGTGAGATTATATTCTGGTACCTTTGTATATATTGTATATATTTTGGTGCAGGTATGTTTGGTGTTTTGGTTTTGGCCTTGTCTTTTTAGGATCTTCTGACATCTGGGGCAAGAAAGATATGAGGTCGATTAGTACCCTGACGTCAGTCTAATGCGCCGTGACCGACGTCAGCCATATACTTTGGTATTCGGGCCGACTGGACAGCGGACTACCCAATAGTTAGGACTGCAGCAATGTGGATCCTCGAACATCTACATTTATGGTAGGTACAAAACTGTACTTTTTGTCTAGTATTTATTGCAGAACTTTTCCACTGTACTGCCCTTACCTTGGAGCTTTCTGCAGTTTGCATTTCACCAGAATTATTTAAGAACTGGAGTAACTCCAATATTCTGCATGATCCAAACCATTCACATCAACTCTAGGACTCGATAGCTCATGCAGCAGTTTCTCAGCACCTTTAAGACTCTCCCAGGCTCCGAAGCTAATCCTTAGCTCCCATAATGTACCAAAATTCCCCTTCTCTCAGATTTCATTTGCCATGTTTGAGACACCATCAAGAACTCACTACTAAGCTTACTTGGTTTTTAAATTTGTAAGAATTTTTGGCGAAATTTCTTCCTGTTTAACTTGCAGGTTAAAATCTTTCCATTTTTTCCTAGTTTAACCATTATTGGTAAGCTGATATTTATATTCAACCATTAGGACTTATCCCACCAATGTTCCCTGTTGCTATTTTATTTAGTTTGCAGGTTTAATGTCAGGACACATGTTCTTTGTGTTATTCCTTGTACCTAGACTTGTGCTGTGAACCTTATACTAAGTATGCATCTGGGGTTTACTAGAAGGATGTAATAAGTTGATTTTCAAAGTGCTGTTACTTTCTGGTCTTACTTTCAAACCTTGGAAGAAGAGGAAGCACAAAGATGGGTGAAGGGTTAAGGACTCAATAGACCTTCCCCTTTGGTATCAGAGTTGCTCATGGTGGAGACTTCGTCTCCTAAGGACTCTTCTGTGGCTTTTGAAAAATGATCATCATCTGCGGTCTTGCAGTAGTAAGTTTATGTAGCTCCAGATCAGTATGCTTGAAAGTTAGCAGTTTCTCCACTAAAAATGAATTGTCTAAATATTTGGGATTGTCCATTCATTTCTCCACATCTCCCTGCAGTCCCTCTTTTAATGTTAATTGGGCAAAAATGATAGAGGATACCTGTGAAGGTACAAACTGAGTTGACATCTGTATCCAGGGCAGCAAGAGAATCCCCAGACGCACTTCTCTTTATCCCTAGGTAGACACTAGATGTTTTGGATCCAATTGTTCCATGACAACTGATTTTAGTACTGATTCTGTTCATGTTGTTGCCAGTATCATCGTCTGCACCAGTAAGTGTTTTTTTGTGTTGAAAATTAAAAGTCCATTCAGGCTGGAGGCCAGTCCGTGTCAGTTCTGACTGATTCCCTCAGGGCCTTTGTAGATGTAAACCACATTCGGTTTTGATGATTCATCAAGAAAGTCTTTCTTGATGCTGATAATCAGTCTCAGTGCCTGGATCTGGTTTCACACCTTCAAATCTGATGTTTCATTCCTCTTCATGAATGGGTTATGGATCCGACCCGGCCACATTTCTACAGACTAGACTCCAAGTCTCAAGATCCTCCCTCTTCCCATGATGCTGTGCCCTTTACCCTGCCTTCCTAGATCTCTGTTGCCGCCAGCAGTGTTGGATGTGGTTCCTTCATTCTCGAGCGATTAGGAATATTATCTTAATTTCTCAGCTAAGTTGTGTCAAATTTATCACTGCTTTCTCTTCCTGTTTTACTTTCCTTCCCTTCACTTAGTCTTTTCGAAAGTATCAGGGACTTTGTATTGCTTCTTGTTCTCCTTTCTAGGACCTTACCCTTTTTTCCTCAGTGTTAACACTCTAGTTAAAAACTTTTTTTTTTAATTCAGTCTTTACCTTTAGTGTGTGTTTACATGCATGTGTGTAACCCTTCTTTTGGTTGGGCCTTCCATCTCTTTGTGAACTCATGTGTGTTGCCTTGGCCAGTCAGCATGTTGGAGAAACGGACTGGATTTAAACATAATGCAAAATGTGGGCACACAATCCCACATTCTGACGATCATGATAGTTACATCTATTGCCTCTGCCCTTAGCATCTTCAGTCGGCTTGTGTTGTATGCAAGGGTTTCAGTCTCAAGGCCACAACCGACCTGAAAAATAAATTAATATCAAGGAGACTTCTGCCTGCTAAAAATGTTTTTCCAGGGGCTCGAACCTCTTCCAAACTTGTGGCAGGGACTTTGGATACGAAGAAATGTCCGCATAAGTCTTTGCGGGTTCCTTGGAGCCACCTTTTAAGCTTGCCAGGCCTTCAGATCTTACTTCCTAGGATCCTACATCCTCTTCAGCTGGCCTGAAATCCTCTTCGGATCTGACTGGGGCTCCTAACTCCAAGAGTTCTTCAAAACCATCCTCCCCGTTTTCGGACCCTCACTCTTTAGAGCCTAAAGGTCAGTTGATCCCAGAGCTCTCTATTTAGGCTAAATCTCCTACCCTGCCCTCCACTTTTCTTTCAGGCAGACACCCTCCAGGGACTTCAGACCAACTTTAGTGGCTTCCTCAAGGTCTTCCAGGAGCTTGTCAGAAATAGACATGGACAGTATGATACGGAAGATCCTCAAGATTCAGATCCAGATGGGGGTCCTGCCTTCTCCAGCCCCTGTTAGATCTGTGAGCGTGCCCATTACCATGTGTTCTCCTTTTCTAATCTGACCACCGTCTTCAGAGCCCCAGGATTGTAGCCACCCAGGAATGTCAGTCAGATCTAAGGAGGCTGTCTTCCTCTACTCCGATAGTTGGCCTTGACTGCCTCTCTTCTGGTGTCCTCTGATCAGAATGGGTTTCGGATCTGGGCTGTCGCTGTCCGGTCCAAGGGGAGTGCTTCAGTTCAGACCTTGTCAGATCCATCCCTTCCTCTCAGGGTTTCGACACTCAACAGTTCAGATCTGATTCGGACTGGGAACTGGGGGTTACTTTTTTTTTCTCCTCCATTGTTCCAGCTCTAGGGCAGTTAGGCAGAGACTGTCCGGCTTTCCAGATCGTAGAAAGAGCCTCCTCTTCTCTTAGAGGTCTGACCTCTAAGAGCTATGATACTCCCCCCCCCCCCCCAGCTCCCATTGGATCAGAGAACTGAGCCTATCATTCCTATCCAGTGTTTGCCCCTCCCCAAAGGACCTCCAAGTGGTTCCTCCAGCGGGAGCCCCTTCTTCCAGGGTATCTCCTCAACCCCCTGTGGAGGGTATCCCTCCTAAGAAGACATGCAAGGAGGAGGCACATAGACTCCCCCCTGGAGTCTCTCCCTGAGGACGCAGACCTTGGTGAGGGAGAAAGATCCCCCAGATCACCCGAGGACGTGTCCTTCAGAAACATTTTGAATATCTTAAAGCAGAGGTGATTGGTCAGCCTAAACTCCTTCTCCTGAAGAGGCTGTTTTTGGAGGCTTTTGGACCAGGCCCCTCTACTACTTGGATGACCCCCCCATGCATATAAACTCGACCTCGATTCTCGCCGGGCCTGGAAGCAGCCAAACACAATAGAACCAATCTGAAAACGACTGGATGAGTTCTTGCCCCCCCCCCCCCTTAAAAAAGACCAATCGCACTGGACCAAGGGTATACAGGCTGACACCATGGTTGTGGAGGCAGCCACCAAGAAAGAAAGAGCTCGCTGAGCAGAGATCCTGCCTGTCCTCAGAACAGGGAATCCAGAGCGATGGATAGATTTGGTAAGCACATTTACGCCTCAGCCACCTTCTCACTGACTGTTAAATTACTTGGCACACTTTACCCAATTGCAGAGAGATCTGGTCAATGAACTCTGTCTAGCTGAGACCATGTCAAAGGTGGACTTCAAGTGAGTTTCTCCCTAACTGGCTACTCTTGCCTCCTGTCTAATTCATCAATGAGGCTACTGTCCCATGCCACGGAGGGCACCTCATGGGCAGCTGGCTCAGGCATTGCTATTAAACAACATGCCTGGATGACTTTGGAATCCTTCAAGACCTCTTTTGTTAACACCCCTTTTGATGGCTCCACTTAGCTCTGGCCCTCTTAAAGAAACCGTTACTTGCAGTGAGCAGGAATGAAAGACCCCATCTGCTGTCTGGGTCAAGTTTACTACCCCTCAACAGACCTCCTTGAGAAACCAATGAGGTGGTAAGAAGACTTTGTTTCAGAAATCGCAAGTGTCTTTCCTGGATCACCGTAGAGATGTCCTTTTCCAGTGTTGCAGTATTCACAAGTGGATTTACCCTTCTTCCCATCAATTTGTTCGGTCAGGTTTCCAAAGCTTTTTCAGTCCCTGTTGGTGCGTTGGACGTCTGACGTGTAGGCTGGTACGTGGGCCATAAGTGACGTCTGCACGCACCAGTCCTCAGAACTTTTCAACCGCCAGCCGTATGCCAAGTGTTCCTGCTTCTCCCGGATGTCATATCAGTTTCACATTAAGATAAGTACCCCGTTGGGGAATTTTTCAGTCCTTTGTAATTGATAGTATGTTACTGTCCGGTAACAGCAAGTGCAACTGTGGTCGCCAGGTTCACCACAAAGACACCCACGACCAGTGTCTCTTGTTTGGATAGGGAGCACAGTTATAAAAACTGCACCATTTGTAAGTCATTCGTCCCCAAGACCCTTTGTTGCCGACTTCAGGCCCTCGACCTATATCTTGAAAACCAGCGTCTTAGGCAGATCGCTCTCGGAATGGAAATCGCTACTGACACCCCATCCAAACCACCTAGGAAGAGGGCCAAGCCCACGAGGCCATAAACTTCCACCGCATTTCCCTCTGCTGATTCCCGGCCTGTAGCCACCATTAGCTTGGCCAAGGAACCGGTGTCTGCCACACCAGATAAAGCAGGTACCTACCAGGAGGCTGCAAAATCCAGAGCGGATGACACGTCCGGGGAGGATTTCCGGGTGCCTGATTCAGATGCTGGGGGGGACCAGCTTCAGAGATGGGCGCTTCAGAGCAGGCCTCTGCCGATCCTATTTCCTCAAGGCTGACCGACACCCAGATGCCGGTTAAGCCTGCGAAGATAAAACAAAAAAAGCATGCCGCTTCAAACCCTGAGTTCTTGCCAGACTGGCAGGTCAATCAGAGTCTTTACAACACCTTTCTGGCCCTTAGGCATACGTCTGAACTCCCTCATGCTGCTCCACCTCTTCTGAGTCCCAGGCCTATTCTGCCAGAGACTACCCTTAGCCATTCTGCTGAGGAAGAAATGTCTGACTCCTCAGAGGACTCCTTGTCCTACTCTTCACAAATATCTTCTCCTCTGGGGTATGGATCCCCCGAAGAAGCATCTGCTGAGCTTGACTCCCTTGTGGAAGACCTTACTTTTGGTGACATGGTTAATCTTATGAGGGAACATTTCAAATGGGACTGCTCAGACATGTCTTGGCAATAGAAAAGATTCTACGACTTGATCCAGATGGAATCTCCTAAACCGGCCCCTATTCCTCTAGTCCAGACAGCCTTTTTGGATGTTTTTTCAGCAGCATGTTTAAATCCGGACTCCCAGCCACCTGGCCCAAGAAGGGCAGACCGACTATAGACAAACCTGATGCAGACAAATTTCTTTTCAAATGCCCTCCAGCTGATCCAGCAACCATTTCCTTTGCCACTGACAGGGCTACCAAACTTCTCCCCACTACCACTGCCCTGCCTGCTGATAAAGACAGCAAGGCCATGGAGAGGTGGAGAGAAGAAGATATACACTTCAGCTACTCTAACATTTAGGGCTACAAATTACTGGGCACATATGGCCAAGTACTCCTTGGCATTACTGGACAAAGCTTCTAAAGATCTTAATGAGATCCCTGACTGCTCTGCAAAGGCATCCCTGGCTTCCTTGCTTGGGCTCATTTCCCAAGTCAATATTTCTGGCTCTCTCTCCAGCTTATACCAGATAACTTTAAGTCCAAACTCTCTTGGATGCTCCTTTGGATCACACGTCCCTGTTTGGCTCCAAGGTAGCTGATCTCTTTAAGTCACTTCAGCAAAAAGGGAAAGCACTGCAGGATCTAAAGCATCTCCTGGTCTCTCCAATCCCAAAATTTCGAAGGAACTACCTGGCCAAGACAGTTTGTCAGGAAGACTTCTAGGCCCTCTGCCCCCTCAAGATCCAGAAGGCCACACAGGAGGAAGACTACTCAGCCTAGGGCACCTCAAGCTTCCACCCAGAGACCTCCCTTTCCAGAAAGGACAGACAGCATCTGATTGCCTGCTTCCTTTTCTACCTCCTCCTCCTCCCACCATACCTTTATCCTCCCACCTGTCTCACTGCCTCCCTGCATGGGCCCTGTTGACATCCAACAAATGGGTTTTGTCTATCCTGAAAGAGGGTTACCTCATGTCCTGGATGTCCCTCCCCCCAAAACTTCCTATTCCACTACCTCCACCTTCTCAATGGTCCCTCCTCCCTGAGGTCCTAACAACCTGCTGCTCCAAGGCACCATAGAACTTGCCCCCCCCCCCTGCTCTCAAGGGAGAGGCTTCTACTCCAGTATCTTTCTGGTGCCCAGAAAGGAGGGACCCTGGAGAACCTTCCTAGACCTTTCTCGCTTCAACCCATTCCTGAGGGTTCCTTCCTTCAGGATGATAGCGCTACCCATTCTCTTTCCCCTCATCCTTCCCGAGGTCTGCATGGTGACCCTGGACAACAAAGATTTTCTAGCTACATATTCCAATAAAACCATCCTCCAGAAAATTCCTCCGATTCAAAGCAGGGTCCTTGCATTTTCAGTTTTGTGCATTACACTTTGGACTCTCCACAGCTCCAGGGGTATTTACGAAATGCCTAGCACCAGTCATTGCTTACTGCAGAACAAGAGGTATGCAAATGTTCCCATACCTAGACGATCTGCTAATCCAAGCAGCAGACGCACACACCCTACTACCCCACACAAGGCCCTTCTGCTCCTGCTGCAGTCCTCAGGATTCCTCATAAACTTCCCAAAATCCCATCTAAATCCTACAAAAGACAGTCTTCCTAGGGTGCAGAATCAGAACAGACCTCGGAATGCCCTTTGTACCTCAGGAAAAAGTGCTTTCCCTGACCCAACTCCTTCAGTCAGCTCTCCTTACACCCACCCTGATGGCGAAGGAATTTCTCACTTCTCGGCCACATGGCTGCCACAATTCCCATCCTGCCACTGGCAAGATTACACATGAGAAGGATGCAATGGTATCTTCGCTCAGTAGGGACCCAGCATTCTCACCCCCTAGAGTTCAGAATCCCACTTCTACCCTGCCTCCACCAAGAACTAGTCGTGGATGGCCCCAGTGACCCTAAACCTGAGCCTTTCTTCCTTCCTCTACAGTTGCCTCCCTTTCTCAGATCATGCACACAGATGCCTCAGATCTGTGTTGGGGAGCAACTTTAGACACAAGGAAAGTACAAGGTTTGTAGAAAAACCACAAACAGTGACATATCAACATCAAAGAAATGTCAGCAATACTTATGGCCCTGCAGACCTTTCTACCTTTCCTCAAACAGGGCATCCTGAAGATCTTCACAGACAGCACCACAGTGGTGTGGTACTTGAACAAGCAAGGAGGGACCAAGTCCCACCTCCTCTGCAGATTGGCCCTTCAAGTATGGGATCTAGCTGTCTCCCAGGGGATCAGCCTACATTCTGACCCAACAAAATTGCCAGGCAGATTCCTTAAGCAGAACCTCCTCAGACAGTCAGGACTGGATGCTGTTAAGGGAGGTATTCCTATAGTTGATCCACAGGTGGGGTATTCTACAGACCTGTTCACCTCCAGAAACGGGCAACTACAGAGCTACTGCTCCAGAACTTATGACCCGAAGGCTCTTCAAACAGATGCCTTCTTAATGTCCTAGAAGAGGAAATACCTGAGGACTGGCGTGTGCAGACATCACTTTTATGACCCACATACCAGCCTACATGTCACATGTCTACACCAACAGGGCTGAAAAAGCACTGGAAATGTGTCTGAACAAGCTGATGGGAAAGTTAAACCCACTAGTGAATACTGCAACATGGAAGAGAAAGACTTCTGTAGTTATAGTAATTTACACAACTTTCCTATTCTTCCTCCAGGGGCGGGGGAGTCTTACTGTCCGGCACTGCCCTAGAGACAGGGGGGACTGCAGAATCAGGGCTTCAGGGAGCCTTTCCCTGACAGGGCCTTTCAGCGCTCCTGAAGTGCTACCTAACTGCTCAACTCTGGAGGCAGTCGGGGGTTGATTTTCTCTGCACCCAGACGCCTGGACCTCTTTAACAAGAAACAGTTGGGTGCTTAACATCCTATCCAGAGGTTATTGTATTCCCTTTTCCCTTCACCCACCAGAGTATCGAAAGAAAATCCCTGATGTCCCACCTAGCCAGAGGGAGTGTGCAGTTCTAGAAATTTAAAAACTGCTGCAAAAATGAGTCATCCACGAGGTCCCGATTGAACAGAGGATTCAGAACTTAGTCACACTTCTTTATAGTGCCAAAATGAACCAGGAACTTCAGACCCATACTGGGTCTAAGTAATCTAAATTTGTTTGTAAAGAAAGCGAAGTTCCGAATGGTTATGGACCCGTCCATTCTACTGCTGTTGCCGAAGGACGATTGGATGTGCTCAGTAGACTTGAAGGACATGTAGTATCGCATCAAAATAGACATGCACTCCAGGCGTTATCTGCACTTCAGGCTGGGAGCCAGTTACCAATTCAGAGCTCCACCCATTGGTCTCCCCACAGCCCCCCCAGGTGTTTACCAAATGCATGGCAGTAGTCACAGCCCACATCAGGCTGAAAGGATTCTGGGTGATCTTCTTGTTTCACTGCTGCAGTCATTACATTTGGGTAATCCTGCTGGCAGTTTGCCCTCAGTTGGCCTGAATTCCAAAGTTTTGGGTCCTGTGTCTGCTGCTGTTGCCCCTTCCCTGACGTCCGGTCGTCAGGGGTATAAAAGAAGCTGCTGACGCCATTTTTTTTCAGTCTTTCTTGTCGCGCAGTGCCCGAAGCAGAATCAGTTCGCAAGTGCCGGTCGGCTGACTCCTGAGATTTTCGTGTTCGAATTTCAGGTCCAAAGTCTTAAATAAAGCTAAGTACCCCATTGGGTAAACTTTTTTCTTGCTCCAGACCGATGTCAGAAAAAGTAAATAATTGTATTTCTTGTGGAAAGCAAATACCTCATAAGGACTTTCATTCTTACTGTATTCCTTGCCTAGGCCCTGATCACAATGTTTTTGGTTGTCGGTTTTGTGCTAGATTTAACCAACGCACTATTAAGCGTTGGTATGATTTTGCTTTAAACTATTTTGGACGCCAGTTTAATTATCCAGAAATGTCATCAGATAGCCATCCGACTACCGGAGTTCACAAAAAACGCAAAGAAAGAGAGAGAGAGAGAAACAACCAAGGTCCAAAACAGACGAAGCTTCTCCTAAGCCAGTCGCCGGTTCTCAGTGAGGTGCTTTCGTTGCCCCTGACTCCCGCTACTTTAGAGTTGCAGGCTGCTACCGACTCCCACGTGGAGTCTGCCATTCCACTGGAAACTCAAGGTATTGGAGCCTCGGATACTATTCCTTCAAATGGGTCTGGAGCCGCTGAGCAGGCACCGGCTTCTGAGGGTGTTTTCAGACCTAAATATCTTTACATTAAACTGACTTCAGCTTCAAAGGCAAAGACTAAAGCACCTTCTAAAGCAAAGAAACAAACTCAAGAGCCATGTAGACAGGCCTCTATGCCAAAAAAAAAATGCTCAAAATGGCCGAAGACTTGATTACCTTGATCAGGGGATGTTCATAGTGTTTCACTGTTGCAGTCATGACTGTAGGGTTCTCCCCTGCCGGCAGGCAGTCCCCGGTCGGCCAGAATCCCAAAGTCTGGGTCCGGCGTCAGCTGTTCAGCCATGCTCCCTGATGTCAGAGCGCCAGGAGTACAAAGCTGACAGCCAACACCATGTTCTCCAGTCTTTCTTGCCGTGCGGTGATAGCAGTTTGCATTTGCCGGTCAGCTGACTCCTGACAATTTTTGCTAAACGTACGATTAAACGAAGGTACGATTTTGCATTTCATTACTTCGGTAGGCGCTTTAATTACAAAATGTCGTCTGATTCGGTTCCGGCTACCGGAGTTCACAAATGACACAAGGATAAAGACAGACCTCTGAGGTCCAAATCGGACGATATTGTACAAGCAGAGCCAGCTTCAGGTTCGGCTGTCGTCAGTGAGGCGCTTTCGCAGCCCCTGTCGGCCATTTTGTAACCGATGGCCGAAACGGACTCCCACGAGGAGCCAACTAGGCCTTTGAATATTTCTGTTGCAGGACCTTCGGACAATGCTCCTTCGGATGGGTCCGGAGCCGCTGTGCAGGTACCGGCTTCCGAAGGGGTTTTCAGGCCTACTCAGCTTCTAATAAAGGCAAAGACTCCTTCCAAATCAAAGACTACAGCTCAGGCCTCTTCTGATCCGGCACCCAAGTCTCAGAAATGGTTACTTAAGATGGCGGAGGATTTACTTACTATGATTAGGGGTTCACATCCCCCTCCAGATAAAAGGCCAAGGCAGGAAGTGTATTATGACTCCTCTGATCAGACTTCTGTTTCTTTAGTTTCTTCTTCTAACCAGGAATTTTCTTTCCCTCCTTTTGAGGATTCTGATGCTGAGGAATCCATTCCTTCAGCTTCTCCCCCTGAGGATTTCTCTTTTGGGGAAACTTTACATGAAATGAGGGAACATTTTCACTGGGAAGGACAGGAGTACTCTGAATCTAAGAAAAGACTTAGGGATTTTCTTCTTCTTCCCCAACATAGACCCCTGGCTATCCCTCCTATTTTGGATATTGTGGATGATGCTTTTTCGGAGGCTAACTTAACTCCGGACTCTTTTCCTCCAGCTCCTGTTAAGCCAGACAGATATTATAGGGTTCCTGATTCCCACCAGTTTTTATACAAGAATCCTACTGCTGATCCTGAAATCATTTCTCAGGGCCCTAAGGGGGTTAAGGCCGCTACTGCTAAAAACCCCATCCCCACTGAGAAGGATTCCAGATCTTTAGAAAGATGGGGCAAAAAAGTGTACACTTCTGCTACTTTATCTATTAGGGCTTTAAACTGTCAATTTCATATGCTGAAATACCAGCAATTTCTTCTGTCTGTTTTGAAACAAAAGCTAACTTCCATTTCTGCCTGTGCAGATGATAAGGAATTACATGACTTAATGCATGCCACTGAACAAGTTGGGAAGCATGGTTTACACTGTGGATTTGATGCTTTGGAGGCTTCTTGTAGGGCTGCTGCCTCTGGTATGATCATTAGAAGGCATGCTTGGTTAAAGGAACAAAACTTGGCAGATCAAGTAAAAGCTAAGTTATTGGATGCTCCTGTTGAGCGCAACGTTTTGTTTGGACCTAAGGCTGAAGAGGTGATAAAGAAGATGGAGGACAAGGCAAAATCCATGCAAACGGTATTTCTTACAAGTACAGCCACCCAGGTTTAGTAGGAATTGGCCTACAAAAAATTGGTCCTTTCCCAATTCAGACAGGCCTCAGAGGGGTAGATACAGACGCTCCCGAGGAAGGCCTCAAACGCAAGCCTCTTGTAGACCAAGACAGTGGACTGCTTCCACCCCTAGGGGAGGAGAGGACAGGTCGCAAGCTCATAGAAAACAGGCTCAATGACTCCCTCCTTTGGGCTGCAGGAACTTCTTGCCTGGAAGCCCCACTCGGAGGAAAACTCTCTCTTTTTCACCTAAATTGGACTCGTATAACCCAAGACAAGTGGGTTCTGGATGTGGTTTCAAGAGGTTACAAATTCCATTTTCATACCCTACCAAGACCAAGCGGATGGCCGGATCTTCCAAAACATCAATGGTTAGTGGCCTTAAACCAGGTGGAGGCTCTCTTGGCTATGAAAGCCATAGAACTGGTTCCACTTTCAGAGATGGGACAAGGTTTTTACTCGAGGGTCTTTCTAGTCCCCAGAAAGCAAAATTCATGGAGACCCATTCTGGATCTGTCAGTCTTGAACACTTTTCTCGAGATACCAAAATTCAAGATGCTTACTGTGCAGCAGCTACTTCCAATACTGACCAAAAATGCATGGATGGTAACTTTGGATTTAAAGGAGGCATATTTACACATTCCCATCAGGCAGGAATGCAGAAAATACCTCAGGTTCAAGGCCGGATCGAGGCACTATCAATTCTCTGCGCTGCCCTTTGGATTGTCTACTGCGCCCAGGGTCTTCACCAAATGCCTGGCTCCAGTAGTAGCTTATTGCAGACTCAAGGGAATTCAAATTTACCCTTATCTGGACGATTGTCTAATTCAGGCAGACAGCAAGGATGTCTTACTCCAGCATCTAGAATCTGTTCAGAATCTTCTCAAGTTCCTGGGATTCACTGTAAACATAAAGTCAAATTTGACACCCTCACAACAGATAACTTTTCTGGGTGCTCTTCTAAACACCACAACCCAGATGGCATTTCTGACATCCGAAAAACAATTGCAGCTGGTTTCAACTTTCAAAACCTTGGCAACTTTAACTCAGCTTTCTGCAAGGAAATTCCTGCAGGCTTTGGGTTACATGGCCTCCTGCATCCTTCTCGTACCATATGCAAGACTACATATGAGGAAAATACAGTGGTACCTCAAAAGTGTATGGTCTCAGCATTGCCACAGTTTAGACATACAGATCACCATCCTGCCTTGTCTTCAAAAGGAATTATTTTGGTGGTCCAAGGCATGTACTCTAAACCTAGGGAAACCCTTCAGTCTGCCTCCAGCCACTCTGATACTAACCATGGACGCTTCAGATTATGCATGGGGAGCCCATTTTCAGGGAAACTGTCTGCAGGGCCTTTGGACAAAGGATCAGAAGCTCCTGCATATCAATTTAAAGGAAATGTTAGCCGTACAGAACGCTCTATTGGCTTTCAGGAATCTTCTACAACCAGGACAGCTACTGATATGGACAGACAACACCACAGGTATGTGGTACATAAACAAGCAAGGGGGATCTCATTCCTATCCCCTTTGCAGACTAGCCATGAATCTATGGAACACAGCTCTAGCTTGCAAACTGGACCTTCAAGCTCAGTTTCTACCAGGGAAGCAAAACTTCCTGGCAGACAGTCTGAGCAGAAACCTGTCGGACCCATACGAATGGATGCTGGACACCGAAATATTCAGGATGATTACAGCAGTCTGGAGATGTCCTCACATAGACCACTTTGCATCCCACCTCAATCATCAACTACAGATTGTTTGCACCAGGACATTCCACGAACTAGCTTGGAAAGTGGATGCACTATCATTCAGTTGGAGAAACCTCTCTGGGTATGCCTTCCCGCCTCTACCTCTTCTTCCATGGGTGTTATTAAAGATCAAACAGGACAAGTCCAAGATGATAATTTTGCTGACCCCAAACTGGCCTCGACAATTTTGGTACCCAACTCTGAAAAACCTTTGTCTGGAGCCCCCTTGGGTATTACCACATACTCCGGACCTTCTGTCCCAGCAACAGGGTCAGGTTCTGCACTCCCATGTCAAAACTCTCAGCCTGGCGGCCTGGTTAATCCAGGGTCTTTGATTCATTCTCTCCTACCCAAGCAGGTTATGGATGTCATTTTAGAAGCCAGACGTCCTAGCACTAGAAAATCTTATGCAGGAAAATGGAAAAGATTTTGCTCCTGGATGCAGGCTCAGGATTCAGATCCTCTTATTCCTATCATTCCTGTGGTTTTACTTTACCTGACAGACCTCTTACATAAGGTTTCTTTCTCTTCCATAAAGATCCATGCTTCTGCTATTTCTGCTCATTATAATACAGACCCTCCTATCTTTTCCCATCAACTCATGAGACAGTTTCTCAGAGGAGCTAAGAACTTAAGGCCCCCTAGATCTCCTCCCATTCCTGCTTGGGATCTCAACTATGTTTTGGAAAAACTCACCTTACCTCCTTTTGAGCCTGCTGCCACTTCTGACATCAAGTTTTTATCTTGGAAGACAGCCATCCTGTTAGCTCTGACTTCTGCCAGGAGAGTTTTGGAGTTGCAAGCTCTCATGGCTGTGGAACCTTATATTATTTTTCATCAAGACAGGGTGTCTTTAAGGACTAATCCTACTTTCATGCCTAAGGTGGTCTCCAAAGTGGCTTTAAATCAAACTATTCACTTGCCAACTTTTTCCCCAGTCCTCAAAATAAGGGGGAAAGGATCTTGCATTCCTTGGATGTACACAGACAACTACGTTTTTACCTGGACAGAACCAAGGACATCAGGAAATCAGAGCAATTGTTTGTTTCTTATGCTTCAAGTTCCCAAGGTAAAGCCATTTCAAAACAGACCATTTCTAAATGGATTGCTCATGGAATCAGATTTTTTTATTCACACCATGGAAAGCAAGTCCCAGGGAGTATAAGGACTCGCTCTACCAGAGCTGCTGCCACTTCAGCTGCCTTCCTCAGGGGAGTTCCTACCAAAGACATTTTGGAAGCTGCAACTTGGAGTTCAGTGCATACTTTTTCCAAGCACTACAATCTACCTCTCTACTCTAAATCTAGGGCAGGCTTTGCTTCTGCTGTCTTGCAGGGCCTTTTAGCCGCCCCCTCTTCTTTATGACCACCTCCCTTTTATTCTGCTTTGGGATTCAACCCTACAGTCATGACTGCAACAGTGAAACATGATGAACATAGTACAGTTGTGTACACTTGCCATAAATGTAGATGTTCGAGTGTCTTCACTGTTGCAGTCTGGGTTTCCCTCCCTCCTGTCCCTTCTTATTTTTTCTTTTGTGTGGTTCCCTTCGTCACCCTTCTTTTGAGGTGTATTTGCAAAGGGTATGGGATCTTACTCATTTTGGAGCACCTGACATTTGGGGCAAGAAAAACTGGAGAACATGGCGTCGGCTGTCAGCTTTGTACTCCTGGCGCTCTGACGTCAGAGAGCATGGCTGAGCAGCCGACGCCGGACCCAGACTTTGGGATTCTGGCCGACTGGGGACTGCCTGCCGGCAGGGGAGAACCCTACAGTTATGACTGCAACAGTGAAGACACTCTAACATCTACATTTATGGTAAGTGTACACAACTGTACTTTCCCATCCCCCTCCTGATAAGAGGCCTAGGCAAGAGAGTGACCATGAATCTGCAGATCAGGTTTCTATTTCTTCTGATTCCCCTTCTGATCAGGAATATTCTTTTCCCCCCATAAGGATTCTAATGCTGAATAATCTATACCTTTAGCTTCTCCTCCAGAGGACTATTCTTTTGGGGAAACCCTGCATACCATGAGGGAGCATTTCCACTGGGAGAGCCAAGATTTTTCAGAATCTAAAAAGAGGCTCAGGGACTTCCTTTTACTACCTCAACACAGGCCTCTAGCCATTCCTCCTGTGCTAGACATTGTAGATGTTTTTTCGGAGTCTAGTCTTACCCCTGACTCCTTATCTCCAGCTCGTTAAGCCTGACAGATACTACAGGGTTCCTGACTCTCATAAATTCGTTTTTAAAAACCCTTCTGCAGACCCAGAAACTATTTCTCAGGGTCCCAAAGGAGTTAGGGCTTCCGCAGCAAAAAAAACCTAGCCCCACTGACAGAGATTCTAGGGCACTGGATAGATGGGGAAAAAAAGGTTTACACATCTGCTACCTTGGCTATAAGGGCCTTAAACTGTCAGTTTCATATGCTCAAATATTAGCAACATGGCATGTCATTGCTTAAACAGAAAATAAACTCTGAATGTGCAGAAAACAAGGAAATGCAGGATTTATTGCATGCAGCTGAACAAGTTGGAAAGCATACTTTGCAATGTGGTTTTGATTCTTTGGAGGCCTCCTGCAGGGCCGCAGTTGCGGGTTCTGTAATTAGGAGGCATGCTTGGTTAAAGGAACAAAATCTGCCTGATCATGTCAAAGTTAAATTATTCGATGCACCTTTACAACATGATACTTTGGTGTTAAGGCAGAAGAGGTGTTAAAGAAAATGGAGGACAAAGCTAAATCTTTGCAAACTGTCAGATTTTTTTTACAAGTACAGCCACCTAGGTTTAGTAGGCACTGGCCCACAAAAAATTGGTCCTTTCTGGTGTCAGACCTCAAAGGGGCAGATCCCAGGCACAAGGTTCCTACAAGTCAAAGCAATGGGGTGCTTCTACCTCCAAAGTTGGAGAAGAAAAATCACAACCATGCAGGAAACAGTCCTAATGACTTCCCACTGCCTGCACCAAGCATTTATCTCCTGGCAGCACCCTTAGGGGGAAAATTAGCGCTTTTTTCTCAAAATTGGCACTTTATAACCCAAGACAAGTGGGTTCTAAATATAGTGTCACAAGGCTACAAGTTCCATTTTCATACCCTGCCAAAGGCAAACGGCTGGGCAGATCTGCCAAAAACCAATGGGCAGAGGCACAAAAACCAAGTCTCATCCCTCATGGGCATGGGGGCCATTCAACAAGTACCAGAGCAAGAGCCAGGGACAAGGATTTTACTCGTCTGTTCCTGGTACCCAGAAAGGACAAGGCCTGGAGACCAATACTAAACCTGCCTATTCTGAACACATTCCTGGATGTACCAAAATTCAAAATGTTGACTTTGCAGCAGCTTCTGCCCATGCTGGGCAAGAACGCTTGGCTTGTGACTTTAGACCTAAAAGAGGCATACCTGCATGTCCCATTCAGGCATTCTTGCAGAAGATGCCTCCGATTCAAGGCTGGCTCAATGCATTACCAATTCTCTGCACTGCCCTTTGGCTTATCTACTGCGCCCAGGGTCTTTACAAAGTGCCTGGCACCAGTAATTGCATTCTGCAGACAGAGGAATACAAATATATCCTTACTTGGACGACTAATTCAAGCAAAGAACAAGGACATTCTTCTACAGCATCTGGCGTTTGTGAAAAGACTTCTAACATGCCTAGGGTACACAGTCAACGAAATCAAAACTAGTACCCTCTCAAGAGATATTCCTGGGTGCAAGCTTAAATACAACTGCCCAGATGGCTTATCTCACGCCAAACAAACAAAGGCAACTGACTACCTATTTCACAATGTTGGCAACAAAGACCCAGATGTTCGTGTTACACTGCTGCAGTCATTACACTTGGGTTATCCTGCAGTCAGGCGGTTCCCCAGTCGGCCTGAGTTCCAAAGTCTTGGTCCAGCGTCGGTTGCTGTCGCCTTCTCCCCAACGTCAGTGCGACAGGGGTATATAAGATGCAGCCAACGCCATTTTCTTCAGTCTTTCTTGCCACTCGGTGCCCGAAGCAAAAGCAGTTTGCAAGTGCTGGTCGGCCGACTCCTGAGATTTTCATTCCGAATCCAGAACCAAAGTCTTCTACAAAGCTAAGTACCCCATTGGGTAAACTTTTTCTTGCCTCAGACCGATGTCAGTAAAAGTTAATAACTGTATTTCTTGTGGGAAGCAAATACTTCATAAGGATTTCCATTCTTATTGGATTCCATGCCTAGGCCCAGACCATGACGTCACTGGTTGTCGGTTTTGTGCTAGGTGTAATAAGCGCACTATTAAACGGTTTGATTTTGCCCAACATTATTTTGGCTGAAAATTCAATTATGCCATGCCGTCGGAACTTCCGATGACCGGAATACATAAAAAGCGCAAAGACACGGATAGGCACCCGAGGCCCAAAACTGACGATGAAGCCTCTTCTAGGCCAGTCGCCGGTTCTCCGGTTTTCAGCGAGGTGCCTTGGTAGCCCCTGACTACTGTTTCTGTAGAACTACAGGCTGCCTCTGACTCCCACTTGGAGATGGCTGGGCCTTCGGACTAGCAAGTTATTCAGACTACCGAAACTACCCTTCAGAGGTATCTGGAGTAGCTGAACAACCCGCAGCCTCAGAGGGTGTTTTCAGACCTACCCAGTTAAGCATTAAATCATCTGCTAAGTCTAAACCTACTTTACAAAGAAACAAATTCAGCATTCTCCAGGACAGGCCTCCATGCCTAAGAAACAAATGCTCAAAATGGCCGAAGACCTAATCATTCTGATCAGGGGTTCCCATCCCCCTCCTGATAAAAGGCCTAGACTAGATGTAGACTATGACTCATCTGACCAGGTATCCATCTCTTCAGATTCATCCTCAGACCTAGGATACTCCTTACCCCCTTATGAGGATTCTGATGCTGAGGAATCAATTCCATCAGCCTCTCCGCCTATGGACTACTCCTTTGGTGAAACCTTGCATACCATGAGGGAGCATTTCCATTGGGAAGGTCAGGATTACTCAGAATCCAAGAAAAGGCTCAGAGACTTCCTTTTATTACCTCAACGCAGACCCCTTGCTATTCCACCAGTGTTAGATATAGTGGATGATTGTGTATACTGAATCCAGCTTAAATCCTGATTCTTTACCTCCAGCCCCAGTTAAACCTGACCGATACTACAGAGTCCCTGACTCGCACAAATTTCTTTATAAAAGCCCTGTTGCCGACCCTGAAACTATTTCTCAGGGACCCAAAGGGGTTAAGGCCTCATCAGCAAAGAATCCAGTCCCCTCTGACAGAGATTCCAGAGCATTGGACAGATGGGAGAAGAAAGTATATACGTCTGCAACTTTAGCAATGAGGGCCTTAAATTGCCAGTTTCACATGTTAAAATATCAGCAGTTTCTGATGTCTCAGTTGAAACAAAAAATGCTTCCAGATTCAGATCCAACTAATTTAAAGGAAATGTAGGATTTATTGCATGCAGCTGAACAAGTGGGAAAACACACTTTGCAATGTGGTTTTGATTCTTTAGAGGCCTCCTGTAGAGCAGCTGTTACAGGTTCTGTCATTAGAAGACGTGCTTGGTTAAAAGAACATATGTTACCAGATCATGTTAAAGCAAAACTATTGGATGCACCTTTACAGCAGGATGTGTTATTTGGAGTTAAGGCAGAAGAGGTATTAAAGAAAATGGAGGATAAGGCAAAATCTATGCAAACGGTGAAGGATTTCTTACAGGTTCAGCCTCCTCGATTTAGCAGAAATTGGCCAACAAAAAATGGTCCTTTCCAGCTTCAGACAGACCCCAAAGGGGCAGATAGAGACGTCCAAGAGGCAGAGGTCAACCACAAGGTCCCTACAGGCCTCTACAGTGGGGTGCATCAGGCCAGAAAGAAGGGGAAGACAGGCCACAACCTTATAAAAAAACAGCCCCAATGACTTCCCACTACAGCTGCCAAACAGCTCTCTCTTGGCAGCCCCCTTGGGAGGAAAACTGGCACTTTTCTATCACAATTGGCGTATGATCACCAAAGACAAATGGGTTCTCAACATTGTATCTCAAGGTTACAGGTTCCACTTTCACACTCTGCCAAGGTTAAAAGGAATGCCAAACCTGCCACCAAATCAATGGGCAGAGGCTCAAAAACAAATTACAGCACTCATGGACATGAGAGCTATTCAAAAGGTACCACCACAGGAGCAAGGACCAAGGATTTTACTCAAGACTTTTTCTGGTTCCCAGAAAGGACAAAGCCTGGAGGCCCATTCTGGACCTTTAAACACTTACCTGAATGTTCTGAAATTCAAAATGTTGACACTACAGCAGCTTCTTCCCATGCTGGCCAAGAAAGCTTGGCTCGTAACATTGCACCTCAAGGAGGCATACCTGCATGTCCCTATCAGACAAAACTGCAGAAGATACCTCAGATTCATAGCTGGTTCAATGCACTATCAATTCTCTGCACTGCCCTTTGGCTTATCTACTGCGCTCAGGGTCTTCACAAAGTGCCTGGCACCAGTAATTGCATTTTGCAGACAAAAAGGAATTGAAATTTATCCGTACCTGGAAGACTGCCTGATTCAAGCAGAGAGCAAAGACATTCTTCTACAGCATCTGGCGTTTGTAAAACAGTTAAGTTGCCTAGGGTATACAGTAAACGAAAAGAAATCAAAACTAGTGCCCTCACAAGAGATAATATTCCTGGGTGCCAGCTTGAATACAACGGCCCAGATGGCTTATCTCACGCCAGACAAGCAAGGACACCTGACTCAATATTTTCAGTTGGTGGCAACAAGAACCCAACTCCCTGCAAGAAAAATTCTGCAGGCCTTGGGTTACATGGCATCTTGCATACTACTAATTCCATATGCCAAGCTGCATATGAGGAAACTACAATGGTACCTAAAGAGTGTCTGGTCTCAACACTCTCAAAGTTTTGAAACAGTTATACCACTAATTCCTTGCCTGCAACACTAATTCCTTGCCTGCAACACTAGTTTTGATGGTGGGCTCAAGCTTGTCACCTCAACAAGGGACAGCCTTTTACTCAACCCACAGCCAGGCAAACAGTGACAACAGATGCATTGGATTACGCCTGGGGAGCACACATGGCAGGAAAATGTATCCAGGGCAGGTGGCCCGCAGAACAAAGGCATCTTCACATCAATCAAAAAGAGATGCTAGCTGTACAAAATGCCCTAATAGCCTTCAAGGACCTGCTACATCCAGGACAACTACTATTAAAGACAGACAACACCACACTTATGTGGTACATAAACAAGCAAGGGGGCACTCACTCCTATCCCCTCTGCAGACAAGCCATGACCTTGTGGAACACAGCTCTAAACTATCAAGTTCATCTGCAAGCACAATTCCTGCCAGGGGAGAAAAACACACTGGAAGACGACTTAAGCAGAAACATCATGGATCCCCACGAATGGGAGTTGAATCCACAAATATTCAGAATGATAACACAGAAATGGTGGAGCCCGGACATCTGTTTGCATCTCCAATGAACTGCCAGCTACAGAAATTCTGCACAAGGACTTACATCCACAAGCATGGAAAGTGGATGCCCTCTCATTCAGCTGGAAAAACCTACAAGTATATGCTTTCCCACCACTGCCTCTCCTTCCAAAGGTACTCATCAAAGCCAGGCAGGAAGAGCCAAAGATTATCCTGATTGCACCAGACTGGCCACGCCAGCACTGGTACCCAATCTTGAAGAACTTAGCACAAGGACCACCCTGGATTTTGCCTCTAATACCACATCTGCTGACTCAGCACGACAGTCAGATACTTCACAGCCAGCTAAAGACTTTAAACCTGGCTGCATGGCAGATTACCTAGTGAAGCAAGCAGTGCCTCTCTCCAAAGCTGTTATGGATGTCATTCTGGAGGGCCAGAAGGCCTATTACCAGGAAAGCCTATTCAGATAAATGGAAGAGATTCTGTGCCTGGAACCAGGCTCACAGCCTTGACCCTCTTGTCCCAAATATTCCTCAGATACTACAATATTTAACTGAGATGCTGGACAAAGGCCTCTCCTTTTCATCCATCAAGATCCACGCCCCTGCCATCTCTGCTCATTACAACACGGATCCACCAATTTTCTCTAATCCTTTGCTAAAACAGTACCTCAGAGAGGCTAAAAACACAAGACCGCCCCGTAGAGCACCTACTCCAACTTGGGACCTCAGCTTTGTGTTGGAAAAATTAACTTTACCTCCTTTTGAGCTAACAATCACAGCAGATTTAAAATATATCTCTTGAAAAACTGCTCTACTCCTGGCAATAACATCAGCACGAAGAGTTTCAGAGTTACAGGCACTAATGGCAGTGGAACCATTTATCATTTTCCACCAAGACAGGGTGTCTTTAAGAACTAACCCTACTTTTATGCCAAAGGTGGTATCAAGTGTGGCTCTCAACCAAACTATCCACTTGCCAACTTTTTTATCCAAATCCACAGAATAAAAGGGAGAGACTGCTGCATTCTTTGGACATACACAGGCAGTTACGCTTCTACTTGGACAAAACCAAAGCTTTCAGAAAATCTGAGCAAATATTGGTAGCATATGCTGCAGGAGCACAGGGAAAAGCCATTTCAAAACAGACCATTTCAAAATGGATAGGACATTGTATATATTTCTGCTATACACACCATGGAAAACCTGTACCTTACAGCATTAGATCTCACTCCACCAGGGCAACAGCCACTTCATCTGCCTACCTCAGAGGAGTACCTACCAAGGACATTTTGGAAGCAGCAACTTTGACTTCTGCACATAACTTCACCAAGCACTACCATCTGCCTCTATACTCTAAATCCAGAATTTGCTTCGCCACTGCAGTGCTGCAGGGCCTTATAGCCACCCCTAATGCCTTATAGTACCAGCCACCCTACCTCAGCTTTGGGATTCTACCCAAGTCTGCAGCAGTGTAACACGATGAACATAGTACAGTTTTGTACCTACCTTAAATGTAGATGTTCAAGTGTATACACTGCTGCAGTCCAGGTTACCCACCCTCCATCCCCTCTTACTTGCTGGTACGTACCTATGTCCTCTACCCTTTACTACCTATGGGGAGTATTTGCTGGTATCTGAAAGTTGTTGATTGCTTTACTTATGTATGTTAGCAATTGGAATAGCCTACCTTTTGGGGGGCACCTGACAGCTGGGGCAAGAAAAACTGAAGAAAATGGAGTCTGCTGCATCTTGTATACCCGTCGCACTGACGTCGGGGAGGAGGTGACAGCAACCGACGCCGGGCCAAGACTTTGGAACTCAGGCCGACTGGGGAACAGCCTGACTGCAGGATAACCCAAGTGTAATGACTGCAGCAATGTATACACACTAACATCTACATTTATGGTAGGTACAAAACTGTTCTTTATCTGCAAGAAAAATTCTGCAGGCTTTGGGCTTCATGGCATCCTGCATCCTACTAATTCTGTAATTGCGTATGAGGAAACTTCATGGTACGTAAAAAGTGTTTGAACTCAACACTGCCACAACCCGGAAACAACGATTACTGTCATTCCCTGCCTGCAACAGGAGTTTCTATGATGGGCGAAGGCTTGTCACCAGAACAAGGGACAGCCATTCACATTACCTCCAGTCTGGCAGACACTAACAACGGATGTATCAGATTATGCCTGGGGCCCACATGGCAGGAAGATGCATTCAGGGCACATGGTCCTCAAACCAAATGCTTCTACATATCAATCAAAAAGAGATTCTAGCTGTTCAAAATGCCTGACAGCCTTCAAGAACCTACTGCATCCAGGACAACTACTGATAAAGACGGACAACACCACGGTCATGTGGTATATAAACAAGCAGGGGGTACACACATTCTTACCCCCTTTGCACACTAGCCATGACTTTGTGGGCCACAGCATTGACTTACCAAGTACATCTGCAAGCACATTTCCTGCCAGGTAAGGAAAATACTCTGGCAGACGAACTAAGCAGAAACCTCATGGATCCCAAAGAGTGGCAGCTGGATCCACAAGTCTTCAGCATGATAACAAGGAAATGGGGATGCCCGGACATAGATCTATTTGCCTCCCCTCACAACTGCCAGCTAAAAAGATTCTGCACAAGGACTTATCACAGGCAAGCATGGAAAGTGGATGCCCTATCTTTCAGCTGGAAAAACCTATCAGTATATGCCTTTCCTCCACTGCCTCTCCTCCCCAAGGTACTCATAAAGGTCAGACAGGAGAAGCCAAAGATGATACTGATTACCCCAGACTGGTCCCGCCAGTACTGGTATCCAATCCTAAGGAACTTGTCTCAATGCCCAGCTTGGACCTTACCTCAAACATCCCATCTACTATTCCAGCAAAACAATCGGATCCTGCACAGCCAACTCAAGACTTTAAACCTGGCAGCATGGCAGGTAATGTAATCATACAAAACACACCTCTCAGTAAAGCTGTGATGGATGTCATTTTGGAAGCCAGAGGACTTAGTACTAGAAAATCTTATGCTGGAAAATGGAAGAGATTCTATGCTTGGAACCAGGCACAAGGAACTGATACAGCTGTACCAAATATTCCTCAGATTTTGCAATACTTAACTGAGATGCTGAACAAAGGCATATCTTTTTCATCCATTAAAATTCATGCCTCTGCCATTTCGGCTCATTACAATACAGAGCCACCAATCTTTTCTCATCCTTTATTAAAGCAGTACCTCAGAGGAGCCAAAAATGTAAGGCCTCCAAGGAGATCACCAATACCTGCATGGGACCTCAACTATGTCTTGGAAAAACTCACCCTGCCTCCTTTTGAGCCAGCTGCTACTGCGGACATAAAGGTTTTATCTTGGAAAACAGCTCTGCTCCTAGCAATAACTTCTGCAAGACGAGTTTCAGAGCTACAGGCACTCATGGCTGTGAAACCTTTTATCATGTTTTATCCAGACAGGGTTTCTCTGAGGACAAACCCAACATTTATGCCTAAGGTGGTGTCCAGTGTAGCTCTTAACCAAACTATTCATCTGCCAACTTTTTATCCAAACCCACAGAACAAGGGGGAGAGAATTCTGCATTCATTGGACATACACAGACAGCTTAGATTCTACTTGGACAGAACCAAAGTTTTCAGGAAGACACAGCAATTACTAGTGGCATATGCTGCAGGATCACAAGGAAAGGCTATCTCAAAGCAGACTATTTCAAAGTGGATAGGCCACTGCATTCGTTTCTGCTATTCACACCATGGCAAGCCAGTACCGAAGGGCATTAGGCCACATTCAACCAGAGCTGGAGCCACTTCAGCAGCCTTTCTCAGGGGAGTACCAACCAAAGACATTTTAGAGGCTGCTACCTGGAGTTCAGTGCACACCTTTACAAAGCACTATCATCTGCCACTTTACTCTAAATCCAGGGCAGGCTTTGCCACTGCAGTTCTGCAAGGCCTCATAGCCGCTCCTAATGCTGTTTAGCTCCAGCCTCCCAACCTTAGCTTTGGGACTCTACCCAAATGTAATGACTGCAACAGTGAAACACGAAGAACATAGTACAGTTGTGTACACTTACCGTAAATGTAGATATTCAAGTGTATTCACTGTTGCAGTCCAGGTTACTCACCCGCCATCCCCCTTTTTCCTGCTGGAACTTATCTTTCCTTCTCTGATTTATACAACCTATGTGGTGTATTTGCTTGTAGGGTGCGCGTATATATATATATATATATATATATATATATATATATATATATATATATGTGTGTGTGTGTAATATTGTCTACCCTTTCAGGGGGCACCTGACATATCTGGGGCAAGAAAAACTGAAGAAAATGACGTCTGGCGCTTCTTATACCCCTGACAACCTGACGTCAGGGATGGGACGACAGCAGCCGACGCAGGACCCAAGACTTTGGAATTCAGGCCAACTGAGGGCAACCTGCCAGCAGGATTACCCAAATGTAATGACTGCAACAGTGAATACACTTGAACATCTACATTTATGGTAAGTGAACACAACTGTACTTTTCCATATCTGTCCGACTGGCTTCTAACTGCCTCAACCAGACATCACCTTCTTCAGGCCAGAGATTACCTGTTACAGATATCCAATTCTTTGGGTATCACCATAAATCTTCAGAGATCAGTCTAATCCTGGTGTAGAATTTGAAATTATAGGGTCACTTCTAGACACTCCGAATCGGAGAGCATCATTACCACCTCATTGCATACAAAGTCTGAGCAACATGTTAGTATTATTCTCAACCTTCCCACTCCTCCAGCTCTTGGGTCTATGGCACTGGCCATTACACTTGGCTCATTAGCGAAAGTTCTTCATGTGAGTACTTCAATGGACTCTGACTGTTAAATGGCTGTTCAGTGGTTCATTATGTACCAGCTTTTCTCTGCTCCTATCAAATTGACTCCTATTTGCAGAAATCATCTGCGATGGCTGCTTCTTTCCAACAATCTGTCAATCAGCAGGTCTTTCCTTCCATCCCCCTCAGCCACGGTGACCATGGACACTTCCCAGTTGGGGGGGCATTTCCAGGGATGGATGGTCCAAGGCATATGGACTTGTTTAGGACCAGATTGTACATCAGTGTTCTGGAGATGAGGGCGGTCGTCCTTGTGTTGCAAGCCTTTCAGGATGCCCTCACTCTAGGAATGATTGCAGTTCACAGACAATGTCAGTTGTCTGGTACATCAACAAACAGGGGGGAAACCTGTTTGTATCATTTGTGCAGAGGCCATGAAGGTCTGGGAATGGGCAATCTCTTCAGACCACTTTCTACTTGCATACCGGGGAAGTCCAGCATTCTTGCACACACTCAGCGGGTCCATTCTGATCCCTCGTGTGGTTCCCTCAACCAACTCAGCGGGTCCATTCTGATCCCTCGTGTGGTCCCTCAACCAATCAGTAGTGGACTTGATATTCAGCCATTGGGGCCAACCTTGCTGTGACCTATTCGCCTACCCTCACAACAACAAATGCAGCAGATACTTTGCTCTGATCCCCCCCACCGGTCGA
This sequence comes from Protopterus annectens, assembly GCF_019279795.1. Lineage (NCBI taxonomy): Eukaryota > Metazoa > Chordata > Ceratodontiformes > Protopteridae > Protopterus > Protopterus annectens. The sequence goes on along the minus strand of NC_056727.1, from coordinate 711,815,456 downwards.
AGTCTCTGAGGAGTGCCTTAGTTCATGATTGGCCCCTCCCCTGTCCTCTACCCAACCTTACCCCTAATCCCAATGTTTCTACAGAAAGCCAAATTGCTGAAGACCTCTGCTACCTTACATGGTGCTAAAATAAACTTATAATCAAGTAGAAAGCACCACAGTCTAGCTGGATATAGGCAACAGTTTATTCAGTTCCAAACACCGAACACAAAGTGAAAAGACCCACACTTAACGCTGTAAAAGTACAAGTAACGTTTTCATCATCAAAATTTATCTGATGAAGTTGATGACGAAAACGTTACTTGTACTTTTACAGCGTTAAGTGTGGGTCTTTTCACTTTGTGTTCGGTGTTTGGAACTGAATAAACTGCCTATATCCAGCGCGACTGTGGTGCTTTCTACTTGATTATAAGCTTATTTTAGCACCATTTTATCCTTTTGTGGTGTTTCTTGGTGAGTTTGGATATCTCCGAGTTGGATATGGCATTGGAAACTAATGGTAAAGGTAATGAAGTTGGAGAGCTTCGGAAGCTCATTGGGCAATTGACGCAGCTGGTGGAACTTTTAACTCCTGTTAGCGAATCCATGGGTGTGCTGTTATCGTCAATTCCGGCGTGTGGTAACCAGGAAGCGGCTAAACAACAACGTGTTAAGAAAAGGACGGTCGCAGAGCGTGATCAACAAAATAGAGGTTGTAGAGACTGATAGTGGACAATGATGGTTTCAATGGCTTTCCACATATTACATTGATTAACGAAGGAGAAAATCCTATGCCTGAAGTTATGAGGTGCAACAACAAACGGACTTGTTCTGGAGCAGAACCTATTTTACGGGGAGATTTTACAGGTACTGGCGGTCATCTTTCTGACATTATGAATGTTAAATTTGACTTTGCCAATAAGCGTTTAAATTCTATCAACAATGGTAGTTTTACCAATATGCTTAATGACTTGGACTTTTACTTATATAAATATAAAATGATGGAAATGGATAATGCTTATTTAAAACACTGTTTAGATTTAAAAATTGTACCAAAAGGCTTAAGGGTTTGTAACTAAACCAACAATGTGGTTGAAGGGACTGAATTTTGTGAGGATTTACTGAATGCATTTGATCAGTGTGGTTTTGAAATAATGAGAGCTATAATTAAAAATAACACACGTGAAATGGAGAAATTATATGATAAAATTGATAAAATAAATCATGGTGTTACAAATGATTTATTGTTTAAGGTAGAGGAAGAGAGGGCAAAGTATATCAAATTGATTAAAAATTTGGAATCAAAATGTGTGGAGGTACAGAAAAGGAAATTAGGAAAGATTCAGAGGGACACTAAAGAATGTAAGAACAAAACCTACTACCCCAAGCCAAAATCTTGGACTAGGAGATGGAATGGTTATAGTGAAAATGAATTTCAGGAAGGAACAACACATATGGATGTGTACCCCATAGAAAATGATTCTAGTTTTTCTGATTTTCCTCCGCTCAGGAGGTCAGAAAGACTTATGGACAAAGAACCGGTAGTATATAATACAAAAAACTACAGGGGGAGGGGTTGGAGACCCCAGGGAGGAAACAACGAGATGGAATTAGTAAATTATATTACACAGGATGGTAATAGATGGACATGTCAGGATTTTAGTATATATAATTATAGTAATGTTGCTGTTAACAAAACTTTGTTTGAATTGTTATCAAAAGGATTTGGTTTTATACCTAGGCAAAGAACTAATATTTTTAAACTGTTAATTGATGTGAAATTATTCTTAAAGAAAAATTTAGAACTTTTATTCAATGGAAATGTAACTAAATCCAAAGAAAATAGCTTGGTGCGTAGTAGTACATTCAATTCACCACTGCACCCACAATTGAGGAATTTTGAACTAAAACTTGAAAATGAATTATGGACTGGTTTGAAAAAACTATTTGTACACCCTAACTTAACATCTTCTGAACAGGAAGTTTTAAATGTTTTAATAAACAACAAAAATTTAAGGGTGATTAAACTGGACAAGGGTGGGGGTGTAGTATTTATGGATTGTATTCAATATGAAGGTAAAATGATGGAGATTTTGAGTGACATTGAAAAAATATTCTAGAACATCAATTAATGAAATTAACATTGCATATAGGAAAATACAGTTAGTATTATATGACTTAATTGAGGGATCTATAGATATGCAAACATATAAATATTTGCTTGTTGAAAAAACAAAAGTCCCTTCTATATTTGGAATTCCTAAGGTGCATAAAAATAGTAATGATCCACCACTTAGAGCCATTGTTTCGGCTAATGGTTCAGTGACTGCACCTTTAGCTAAGTATATAGATACTAAGGTGAAGGGGTTGGTGTTGAACAACCCTAACATATTACAAGATTCATGGGACTTCCTTAGGAGACTAAATCCCTCTTTATACAGTGAAAAGTTGGCCTTTGGCACTTTAGATGTAGTGGACCTATTCACTAGCATACCACATGACGTTGATATGGAATGGTTTGAGGAGATGTTAATTGGTTTTAAAGAGATTACCTCAAGTGAGTTCAGAACTATATTGACCCTGATGGAAATAGTGTTGAAAAATTATTTTATTTTCTTTCAAGGAGAGTACTTCAAGCAAGAGAAAGCAGTGGCCATGGGGGCACATTGTGCCCCCACTTATGCTAACATCATTATGGCCTATTGGGAGAACAATTTTCTCCTGACTTCTCCTTTTAGTGAGTATTGGACCTTGTATGGAAGGTTTCTTGACGATTTATGTTTTTTGTGGACAGGAAATCTAGACAATTTTATGAAATCTGTTGAATATTGGAATGGAACAACTAATTTTTTGGATTTCACCCACAAATATGACACACAGGAACTAATATATTTAGATGTCAATATCAAGAAAGATAATGGAAATTTTGTATCTAAAATACACAGAAAAGAAACATTCTCTAATTCTTATCTACACTTCACATCCTTTGTATCAGAAGAAGGGAGTGTTGAAAGGCCATTTGGTTCGGATGAGTAGAATGACTTCAGTAGATGAAATTTTTACAAATGAATGTATTAAATTAAAGGAGTTATTCATGAATAGGGGATATCCTAGTAATTTATTTGATGCATTATTGAATGAAGTACTGAGTGAAAGAAAGGGCAGATTTGCTCCTATTATAGGAAAAACATCTCCTTTTATAGAAACAGGTGACACTCCAGTAGATAATTCTAATAAGGATTATAATATGGGATTTGTTATGAATTATGACGGACAGTCAAGTGTAGTAAGAAAGGTTATGGATAGAGAATGGAATATTTTTTCTAAGATATCAGATTTAAAACATATTTTTGAAAAACCATTAACGTATATATATCGTAGAGGGAACACTATTAAGAACATGCTGGACAAAGGCACCCATAACATTAACTATGACAAAACAACAAGAACTAGAAAAGGTCTATATAAATGTGGTTGTTGTAACTATTGTTCATATTTAAAAACTGGAGATTCCATTTTTTTGCAAGCAAGGAAAAGGAAATTAAGTTTGGATATTTATGTTAACTGTAATACAAAAGGCATAATATACCTAGCTATGTGTAAAGAATGCGATTCGTACTATGTGGGTAAAAGTGAAAGAAAATTAAAACAAAGAATATATGAACATATGTATGATATCAGAAATAAATGTGAAAATAATGCACCTTACAAACATAGCATGGTATGTAAAACATCAGTATTTCAATTTTTTGTGTTGGAAGTAGTTCATGTGGATCCCAGGGGAGGTATGTGGGAGACACTAGTAGAATATAGGAAACTATACTGGCAGCTATCACTAGAAGCCAATAGACCTCCGGGTCTTAATGACATGATATCTTTAGCTCCAGTTTTAAAATTGAGATCAGCCAAGCCTTAAATTTATAGAAAAAACTGCTATCAAGAACATAAATTATAAAAAGTTTTATTTGACTTGTGATGTTATGTGTGATTTGGGCCACATGAGGGAGCCAAAGACAACATAAATTTATTCTGTATATACCTTTTGTATTTTTAAATGAATTTTATAGTTTAAATAAATTTTATTTAAATGCAAGTTATTTATGACAATTTAAAAAAATGTTTTTAAAATCAATTTTAAGAATATGTTTTTTAATATATGAAAGTGATTTTTATCAACTTAAAGTAAAATGGATTTTAAAATAACACTGACATGACCATATAAGGACAGTTTTTAATGGCATCCTGTTTACATTAATTGATTAATTGATTTATTTGGTTTAATTGTAATTAGTTTGTCTATATAAAGGGAATTATGGGATTGTGAAATTTATCTGATGAAGTTGATGACGAAAACGTTACTTGTACTTTTACAGCGTTAAGTGTGGGTCTTTTCACTTTGTGTTCGGTGTTTGGAAATGAATAAACTGTTGCCTATATCCAGCTCGACTGTGGTGCTTTCTACTTGATTATAAGTTTATTTTAGCACCATTTTATCCTTTTGTGGTGTTTCTTGCTGATTAACAAAGTCTTGGGTCCTGCGTCAGTTGCTGTCCCTTCTTCCGTGAAGTCAGGTTGTCAGGTATAAAACATGCAGCCGACGCAATTGTATCAGTCTTTTTGCCTTGTGGTGCCCGAAGCAGAAGCAGTTCGCAAGTGCCAGTCGGCAGACTCTTGAAATTTTCGTTTTAGAGTTTCAGAACCGAAGTCTTCAGCTAAAAGCTAAGTACTCCGTTGGGGGAAACTTTTTCTTGCTCTAAACTGATGTCAGTAAAAGTAAATAATTGCATTACTTGTGGAAAGCAAATGCCTCATAAAGATTTTCATTCGTACTGTATTCCTTGCCTCGCTGTCTGTTTTGTGCCTTATTTAAACCACAGACTATCCGTCTGTATATTTTCGCTGCTAAATATTTTGGTGCTCGGTTCAGTTACCCTGATATGAATTCGGTAAGCAATCCGACTACAGACATTCCGAAAAAACGCAAAGATAGACAGACACAGGCCACCTAGGTCCAAAGCTGCCAATGACACTTCTAAGCCAGTCGCCAGTTCGCCGGTACTCAAGTGAGGCGCTTTCGCAACCCTTGACCGCTACTTCAGATTCGCAGGCTTCTACTGAGACCCATTCGGAGTCCGGTATGCCGTGAGATGCTTCTGTATTAAACCGACGCCGTCGTCTTCTTCAAGGCCTAAAACTCTAACCATGCCTAGAAAACTGACGCCCAGAATGCGTGGTCAGGCCTCTGTGCCTAAAAAACAAATGATAAGAATGGCTGAAGACCTTATTACTTTAATTGGGAAAACCAGCCTTCCCTCTCTGAGACCTAGGACTAAGTTTTCTTATGATACTTCTGACCAGGATTCTGGATTTTGCTTCCTCTGATGACCAGGATTTACCCTTATCTACTTATGAGGATTCTGATGCTGAGGACTCCATTCCCTCTGACACCACCCCCCCCCCCCCCCCGAGGGTTTCTCTTTTGGTGAAACCTTGCATACTCTCAGGGAGATTGTTCGTTGGGAAAGTCAGGATTTCTCTGATTCATAGGTTCATAGGTAGGTAGGTACTAGGCTATTGGCCCTAGGGCCTATATAAGCCTAGCCAAAAATGTGCCCTGCCTTTCGCCACCCAAGAAAATTATTTTCCTGTGCCCCTTTCGAGCAGAGCCATAGAAGTGATCTCTGGGGTGAATTTCCTATTTCCCATCCAATCATCAAGATTTTTCTTGAGTGCTAATGAGTAGCTTTGTTTGACAATAGGTTGTCTGTTCCAGAGTATGGGAAGTCTCTGGGACAGGAATCTATCCCTCCAGCATGTTCTGTTTATTGTGATGACAAGGTTTAGGTCTGTAGAGCGTGTAGCTCGTAGGGATTGGGATTTATTTAAGTGGAGCATGTCCAACAGCTCTGGGTTTGACATAGCTTTGTATGTTAGGCAGAAATCACCTCTGAGTAGGCGATGTGCGACGGAGTAAAGCTGGTGTTTTTTGAGACGGTCTGCGTAGGGCATCTGTTTGAGGCCAGTAATCCTCTGTGAGGTATTTCTGTGGCCTTTCCAGTTGTAGATGTCTTGTTTGGTACATTCCAAAAGGGGCACGTTGTACTCTATAATGGGTCTGAGTGATGTGTAGAGGGGAACAATGACCTCTTTTTTTTTTTTCTGAATGAGAAACCTTTTGGGATGAGGCGAGCCACGTAGAAGTATTTCCTGACCACTGTGGCGATATGATTATTAAAGGAGAGACTACTGTCCACCTGTGTCCCAAGGTCTCATCACATTTTTGGCATTAAATAGACTACCGGCTATGTGGTAGTTCATGGGTACAGAGTTTTTACCGAAGGGGATGAAAATACACTTTTTGGCATTGAGCTTCAGGCCATGGCTTTGACACCAGGCATCTGTCTCAGTGGGGCCCTTTTGTAGTATTTCCACATCGTTAGGAGTTTCGATTATGGCTCCTAGTTTGCAGTCATCTGCAAACTTTGTTAGCCAAAGACCTGTGTTAGCCTGTTCTTCAGAGAAGTAGATGCCAAACAGGAGAGGACCCAGGACTGAACCCTGTGGTACTCAACTTGTCACTGGTCTGAAGTCGGATTTGTGGTCTGCTACTTTCACAGTGTGGGTTCTGTCAGTGAGCCAGTTGGCAACCCATCTTGTGACATAGGGATTTATACCTAGTTTAGTGAGCTTATCTATAATTCCAGAGTGGGGGATGGTGTCGAAAGCCTTGGTGAGATCTAGATAAGCTGTGTGAACCACCTTACCCTCATCTTTGGCTTTGGTGACTACTTCAAAGTCAATCAGGTTTAGGAAACATGATCTGCCTTTTACAAATCCGAACTGGGTAGGGTTCAGAGTTTGGAGATTACCAATGTTTTTTTGAGTTCCATGAGGATACGTTCCATGGCCTTGCAGGCCAGGCTTGTCAGGCTAATGGGGCAGTAGTTCCTGGGGTCTGTCGTGGCTCCCCCGTTGTGGAGTGGTATAATCATCGCGGTGCACCATTCAGTGGGCACAAAGCCTGAGGTGATGCTATGATTGAACATGGTACTTGGGTAGGGTGCCAGTTCATTCTGTAGTTCATGTAGAAAGCAGCCTGGGATATTGTCAGGTCCCGTGGATGCTGTGTTCTTGGCTTTGGAGAGTTTTTTTTTTTTTTACCTGTGCAGCCGTGATTGCAGGAATTTTGCATTCTTTCGGTATAGAGATGGGCCCTCTAGGGGGGTGAGGGGGGGGGGGTAAAGTTAGCACTGAACTTATCTGCCAGGATGTTGGCAATATCAGTTGGTTCTGTATATTTAGTGCCATTGTGCTGTAACTCATAGCAGATCTGAGTGTTTCCATTGAGATTCTTGACGTAGCTATAGAATGCTTTGTGGTTGTCTTTAGAGTCAGTGGCAGTTTTGTTTTCGTAATTAGCTTTGGAGGATTTTGAGGGATCTCAGCTTCTTTCTGAGGTTGACCAGGGAGTTACTCCCGTCATGGGATTTTACTCTCTTTTGCAACAGTTTCTTCTGTTGTAGTTTGTTTATGGCAGAGGACCACCAGATTGTCTTCCTTTTTTTGGAGGATAGCATCTTGGTTCTATTAGGGATAGCATGATCCATGCACTCGTGTAAGTGCTTATAAAGTGCATTTGTGTAGGATTCAGCAGTCGTACCTCTATTGTCCATCTGCAAGGGTGTCCTACAGTTTGACACCTCCGTCTTAAGAAGTGTGAAGTTGGCTTTGGAGAAGTTTTTTACAGTGGTTTCCCTAATTCGGGGTGGGGGCAGGATGTGAATGTCTAGGGTGATTAGCTTGTGGTCTGATCTAACCAATGAGGAATTGACCTCTGGTGTGGAACACCGGTTGCCCATGTTGGTAGTGACCAGGTCTAGGTTATTGCAGCCCCTGGTGGGGGTGTGAATAAGTTGATCCAAGGCATTGGAATTTATGAATTCTAGAAAACGTTGAGCAAAAGAGTTGGTACATAAGTAGTTTTCCCAGTTAATGGTGGGGTAGTTGAAATCGCCCATTATTAGGGTGTTGGGTTGTACCCTAATACTTTCCAGTGTATCAAGAAATGAGGAGTGGAAATCCTGGGACATGGTGGGGGGTCTATAGCAAGCTACAATTTGGATTGTGGTCTTGCCCAGAGTTAGTTGTACTTGGATAATCTCGGATGCATTATGCTGTGCAACTAGCCTGGAGGTGTGGATATCCATAATGAATATGGGTACGCCTCCACCTTTAGTGCTTCTTTCCGGGTTAGGTGGCCGAAAGGTGTGGTATGAATTATAGCCTGGTAATGCAGGGGTGCGCTCTGGAGCTTTGAACCAGGTCTCTGTCACTGCACAGATGTCAATGTTCTCCATTTTAAGGAGTGCCTCGAGTGAGTGCATTTTGAGGTTTAGACTTCTAGCATTGAGTAGCATTACCCTCAGATTTTGCTTGCTTGTACCTGTTATGGTGGTGAATTTGTCATTTGAACCTTGCCTAAAAAGCCACTATAAGGGGTGGCAAGAGCCTTAGCCAGTATCTGGAATCCCAAGGGCGACAGGTGCAGGCCATCTCTGGCAAAGCATCGTGGTCTGTCAATCATGTCATCCCAGGCAGACAAATACTGGATCCTCTTAGAATGAAACCAGAAGCTCAGCCAATTGTTGAAGTCATTCATTTTGTCCTTGTACTGTGGTATCATTCTGGGTGATGGCAGGATGCTACTCAGGGCTATGGTCATACCTGCCTGGGATACAAGATCAGAGAGCTCCTCCATGTCTCTTTTTCATGTAGTCCAGGGAGGTACGTCTCCGGTTATTCACACCAACATGGACAATGACTGTGTCATATTTGTACTTGTGGAGTGACCTGAGTGCGTGCGTCATGTGGCGGATCTTGGTACCGGACAGGCAGCTGACAGTAACTTTCTCCTTGTTTAGCCTGGTGAGTGGAACATCAGTGTGCCTGACTATCGAGTCACCTATGACTAGAGTATTGGGTACGTTATGCCTTATGGACTGTGGTTGAGTGACGCACTGAGTTTGTGGGCTATGTGTCATTTGGGTTGTGTTGAGGGGTGGAGTTTGCTTGCATTTCTGCTTTGGTGGTCCCTGATGCTTGGGCAGGTTTTTGAGAGCCTCCGCAAATGTAGGTGTGTTGTGTTTGTGTGTTTTGGTGGTGTAGGTTTTGAGGGACTATGAGTGTGGTGTGGTGCAAGTGTTTACCTTCTCCTCTTGACTGTCTAGTCCAGTCTTTGGTGAAGAGAGCTTTACTTCCAGTTTGGCTATACAAGTGCATCTCTCACAGGTTGTAGTGTTGGGTGGTAGGAGGAGAGGGTTGTCTGTGTACATGAGGCAATTGCTGCATTGCCCCTAGATGCCCAGATTCATCAGGTAGACAGGAGAAATCACCGGGAGCTGACCCTTAGACATGCCTGGATAGGTGCTTATTAAGTACTAAAAACTGCTTTCCTCTAGACAAGTGAGGAAAGTTGAGTGCTGTAGTAAATTGCAGCTTATTTAGTGCTTACGAGTTCTGAACAAGTGCTGAGTTCAAAGAAACAGATTTGTGTGCTGGAACTAGAAATCTGGCTAGTTCTAAGAAACAAAATTAAGCTAGAAGGCTTCCCTCCAACACAGAAAGGCTTGGGGGCTCAGAAGCCTACAAACCGTCTAGACCACTTACAGGAAAGGCAGGAAACAAGCTTAAAAAAATTTTTTTTCTTTCCCAGATGCTCTCTTTGTACAAAGTAGGAGTGCCTGAAATCAGAATATGATCTCACTGCACTCAGCTGAGTAAGCAAATGAGATGGGCCCAGAAGGAGTATCCAAACACAAATTTACAAGAGGGGCGGGCAGTTACAAAGCCACCAAGATTAACACCTAAACAAAAACAGGGAGGGTGGATGGGGAACTGGGAAAAAACAGAGTCAGAACTTCCAGTTCAGTTAATATTCAATACTTCTAAAAAGAGGCTTAGGGATTTCTTACTCCTGCCCCAGCACAGGCCTTTAGCCGTACCTCCTGTACTAGACATTGTTGATGCCATTTTGGAATCTAGCTTGGCCCCTGACTCTCTCTACCTCCTGCTCCCAGAAAACCTGCTAGATATTACAGGGTCCCTGACTCTCACAAGATGCTTTTTAAAAGTCCTACTGCGGATCCTGAGACCATTTCACAGGGACCCATGAGCATTAAAGCTACTACTGCCAAAAATCCTACCCCCTCTGATAGAGACTCCAGGGCTCTGGGGAGATGGGGTAAGAAGGTATACACTGCAACTTTGGCCATTAGGGCCTTAAACTGCCAGTTTCATATGTTAGTGTCAGCAGCATATTATTGGATTGCTTAAACAGAAAATAATGATTCCTGATTGTGCTGAAAATAAGAATTTACAGGATTTACTGCATTCAGCTGAACAAGTTGGAAAACCTACTTTGCAATGTGGTTTTGATTCACTAGAGGCATCTTGCAGGGCTGCTGTAACTGTGGTGTCTGTACTTAGAAGGCATGCTTGGCTTAAGGAGCAATCCTTGCCAGATCATGTTAAAGCGAAATTACTGGATGCTCCCTTAAACCAGGACCACCTGTTTGGCAACAAGGCAGAAGAAGTTCTTAAAAAGATTGAGGAAAAAGCTAAATCCATGCAAACTGTTAAAGATTTTTTTTACAAGTACAACCTCCAAGGTTTAGTAGGCATTGGCCTTCCAAAAACTGGTCCTTTTCTGCCTCTTCCAGACCTTCTCAGTCCAAACCCAGATCCAGCAGAGCTCCCAGGATTCAGTCCCAGGGTATGCACAGGACTAAGCAGTGGGGGGCCTCCACTTCCAAATCTGGTAGTAATAAATCTCCCCCCTATGGTAAATTGTCTCAATGACGTCTTTTTAAAACTTCCAAGCAGTTCTCTACTTGACTGCCCCTTTGGGGGAAAGATTGTTCTTCATGCAAAGAACTGAGAACTCATTACCCAGGACAAATTGGTTCTAAATGTAGTGTCCCAGGGATACAGATTTCACTTCCACACATGGCCAACACCAAGCGGGTGGCCAGATCTAGCCCCACATCAGTGGGCAGAGGCCCAAAAGCAAGTACTTTCTCTCAAGTATGGAGGCTATTCAGTTGGTACCAGAAGAGGAAAATGGACAAGGTTTCTACTCTAGACTTTTCCTGGTACCCAGAAAAGACAGTTCATGTTGTCCTATCCTGGACCGATCTACTCTAAACACCTTTTTGGTGATTCCAAAATTCAAGAGGCTGACTCTTCAACAGTTGCTCCCTATGCTAGGCAAAGACGCTGGGTTGGCAACACTAGATTTAAAGGAAGCATACCTGCACATCCCAATTAGGGAATGTTGCAGAAGATAGCTACGCTTCAAAGCAGGCTACATGCACCATCAGTTCTCTGCACTGCCCTTTGGCTTATCTATTGTGCCCAGAGTATTCACAAAGTGCCTAGCTCCAGTCATTGCATTTTTCAGGCAAAGAAATATTCAAATATACCCATACCTGGACGATTGTCTAATTCAGGCAGAAAGCCAGGACATACTTTTGAATCATCTGGCCTTTGTAGAAAGGGTGCTAACTTGTCTGGGGTACACCATAAATGAAAAGAAATCACACCTGGTACCCTGTCAACAAATTATATTCCTGAGAGCAAGCTTGAATACAACTTCCCAGATGGCTTTCCTCACGCCAGAGAAACAAATTAATTTGACAAACTACTTCAAACTAGTGGCCACAAAAACCCTGCTTATCTGCAAGGGAAATACTACAAGCCATGGGGTTCATGGCCTTCTGCATTCTTATAATTCCATATGCAAGACTGCATATGAGGAAACTACAGTAGTATCTAAAAAGCCTATGGTGTCAACATTCTCAGGATCTAGAAGCAATGATTCCTATCGCACCTTGCCTATGCCTAAAGTTCCTTTGGTGGGCAGAGGTCTGCCACCAAAACAAGGGACTACCATTAACACTACCTCCTGCCGCCCAAACACTAATACACATCAGACTATGCATGGGGGGCTCACCTGGCAGGGAAGTGCATTCAGGGCAAATGGAACCCAAGTCAAATGCACCTGCATATCAATCAAAAAGAAATGTTAGCTGTACAGAATGCTCTGGCAGCCTTCGAGGACCACGTTCTTCCAGGACAATTAATGGTAAAGACTGAAAACACCACTGTTATGTGGTACATAAACAAGCAGGGGGGTACACATTCTTATCCCCTCTGCAGACTAGCCATGGCATTGTGGAACACAGCCCTGAGCTACCAAGTGCATCTACAAGCTCAGTTCCTGCCAGGAAAACTAAATGCACTGGCAGACGAACTAAGCAGAAACCTCATGGACCCACACAAGTGGAAACTGGAACCAAGGATTTTCAACATGTTGACAAGCAAATGGGGGGGCCCAAATATAGACCTGTTTCCCTCCCCCTAGAACTATCAATTGGATAAATTTTGCACAAGGACTTCCTACAAACAAGCTTGGAGAGTGGATGCTCTGTTCTTCAGCTGGAAAAACCTATCAGTTTATGCCTTTCCTCCTCTGCTCTCCAAAGTGCTACTAAAGATCAAACAAGACAAACCAAGGACGATTTTGATTCCACCAGGCTGGCCATGCCAACACTGGTACCCCCTCTTGCGCAGTGTCACTGTTGGCCCCATGGCACCTGCCTCAGACTCCTATCCTTATGTCTCAGCAGGAGAACCTGATTCTGTACCCTCCGCTTCAATCACTGAACTTAGCATTACCTCATCTCTACTTTACCATCCCTCAGTAAATCAGTGATGGATATCATTTTAAAGGCAAGGAGGCCTAGTACTAGAAAATGTTATGCTGAAAATTGAAAAGATTCTGTGCCTGGAACCAGTCTCCAGGGATGAGCACAGCAGTGCCCAATTTTCCTCAGATTTTACAATACTTAACTGAGATGCTTCACAAGGGCCTGTCTTTCTCATCAAAATTCATGCCTCAGACATTTCAGCTCAATATAACACAGAACCTCCACTCTTCTCTCATCCACTGCTCAAGCAGTTCCTCAGAGGGGCCAAAAATTTACGACCACCCAGGAAAGCTCCAACTCCAGCCTGGGACCTTAGCTTTGTATTGGAGAAACTCACTCTTCCTTTTTTCGAGCCAGCTGCTACTGCAGACTTAAAATTCCTTTCTTGGAAAACAGCTTTTCTTTTAGCAATCACTTCAACAAGAAGGGTATCTGAATTACAGGCCCTTATGGCAATGGAGCCTTTTATCATCTTTCATGCGGACAGGATGTCCCCTCAGGACCCGTCCCTCCTTCATGCCCAAGGTAGTATCCAGTGTGGCCCTTAATCAGTCCATTCATTTGCCAGCCTTCTTTCCTAATCCATAGAACAAAAGGAAACTGATACTGCACTCCTTAGATGTGCACAGACAACTTAGATTCTACTTGGACAGGACTAAACCTCAAAGGAAATCTGAAAAACTGCTGGTGCATATGCTGCAGGGCAGAGGGAAGGCTATTTCAAAGCAAACCATTTCCAAATGGATAGGCCATTGTATTCCTTTCTGTTGCAAGCACCATGGAAAACCTATCTCACAGGGGATCTGACCACACTCAACCAGAGCTGCATCTACCTCTACAGCCTTTCTCAGAGGCATCCCTTCCAGGGACATTCTAGAAGCTTGCTACCTGGAGTTCTGTACATACTTTCACCAAGCATTACCATCTGCCATTTTTTCTCTAAATCCAGAGCTGGCTTTGCCACTGCAGTCTTGCAGGGCCTTTTTGCTTAATGCTATCTGAATTCCTTCTCCCTTCATTAACTTTGGGAATCTACCCAAATGTGATGACTGCAACAGTGAAACATGAAGAACATAGTACAGTTGTATACACTTAACATAAATGTAGATGTTCGTGTGTATTCACTGTTGCAGTCCTGGTTACACCCCCTTCAGCCCCCTTACTTCTTTTGGCTGTACCTCTACTCTTCTTTACTATGCTCAAAAGCTTTTTGGTGTATTTGCTTTTTTGTTGGAGGTATAACAATGTACATTTATAGATTTAATTGCTTCCCATTGGGGGGCACCTGACATCTGGGGCAAGAAAAACTGATGTAATGGCGTCTGCTGCATGTTTTATACCCCTGCCGACCTGACGTCACAGAAGGGACAGCAACTGATGCAGGACTCAAGACTTTGTTAATCAGGCTGACTGAGGACTACTGCAAGCAGATAACCCAAATATGATGACTGCAACAGTGAATACACTCGAACATCTACATTTATGGTAAGTGTACACAATTGTACTTTTTCTTACTATAGGAATTGTTTTTGAGAGCAGAAAACTCGATCTGAGAAGGCTGGGCAAAAGGTAGAGCATTATGAGAAGAGAGAGGCACTCGACTTGGAACCTAGTCAGAAGTGCATCTGAGTTGGATCCATAACCCATTCGTGAGGATGCATAAAAAGACGACACAGATACCAAGTTATGGTAAGTATATAACTTACAATTCAAGCTATTTGATGTCAACATCATAATTTTCCAGCTCTGTCTGTTCCAAGGATGTTCTTAGTGTTTCACTGTTGCAGTTATTACATTTAGGGGTAATCTGCTGGCAGGTTGCTCTGTCGGCCTGATTTAACAAAGTCTTGGGTCCTGCGTCGGTTGCTGTCCCTTCTTCCCTGACCTCAGGGGTATAAAACATTTCTTGCCGCGCGGTGCCAGAAGCAGAAGCAGTTCGCAAGTGCCGGTCGGCCGACTCCTGAAATTTTCGTTTTCGAGTTTCAGAACCGAAGTCTTCAACTAAAAAGCTAAGTACCCCGTTGGGAAAACTTTTTCTTGCTCCTTACCAATGTCAGTAAAAGTTAATAATTGCATTACTCCTGGGAAGCAAATACCTTTTCATTTGTACTGGATTCCTTGCCTAGGCCCTGACCACAATGTGCCTTGCTGTTGGTTTTGTGCTAAATTTAATCAATGCACTGTTAAACGTCTATATATTTTTGCTTCTAAATATTTTGGCTCACGTTTTAATTATCCAGAAATGTCGTCTGTTAGCAATCCGACTACCGGAATACCTAAAAAAATGCAAGGAAAGAGAGACAGACCATCGAGGTCCAAAACTGACGACGCTTCTCCTAAGCCAGTCACCAGTTTGCTGGTACTCAGTGAGGCACTTTCACAGCCCATGATACCCACTAATTCTGATTCGCAGGCCTCTACTTAGACCCATCCAGAGTCTGGTATGCCGCGAGATGCTTCAATTATGGATCCCGCGGATGTCTCTACCTTAGATGTGTCCGGAGCCGCTGTGCAGGCACCGGCTTCTGAGGGTGTTTTCAGGCCTACAGATTTGTATATTAGACCGCCATCTTCAAAACTAAGGCCAAAATCTAAATTTGTGTCTAAAACGCCTGGGCCACATGTGCAGGCCCCTATGCCTAAAAAGCAAATGATCAAAATGGCTGAAGATTTAATTACTCTGATCAGGGTAGCCAACCCCCACCCCCTTCTAAAAGGCCTAGGCAAGATGCTGATTATGAATCTTCTAAACATGATTCTATTTCTTCTGACTCTTCTAATGAACAGGATTTGTCTATACCTACTTATGAGGACTCTGATGCAGAAGATTCCATTTCTTCTGCTTCTCCCCCCTGAGGATTTTTCTTTTGGGGAAACTTTACATTCCTTAAGGGAACATTTCCAGTAGGAAAGTCAGGATTTCTCTGAATCTAAAAAAAAGAGACTTGGGGATGTTCTTCTTCCTCACCATAATCCTTTGGCTATACCTCCTGTCCTAGACATTGTTGATGTTTTTTCAGAATCTAGTATGGCTCCTGATTGTCTGGCTCTGACAGATACTACAGGGTTCCTGACTCCCACAAATTCCTTTTCAAAAATCCTGTTGCAGATCCTGAAACCATTTCTCAGGGTCCCAAGGGCATTAAGGCCTCTACTGCTAAAAATCCTACCCCTTCTGATATTGATTCCAGGGTGTTGGATAGATGGGGTAAGAAGGTTTACACTTCTGCAACCTTGGCAATCAGGGCTTTAAACTGTCAATTTCATATGCTTAAATATCACCAGCATGTTATGGGACAGCTTTAAAAAATGATAATTTCTGACTTTGTGGAAAATAAAGATTTACAGGATTTATTGCATTCAGCTGAACAAGTTGGAAAACATACTTTGCAATGTGGTTTTGATTCTTTGGATGCCTCTTGCAGGGCTGCTGTAACTGGGTCTGTGCTAAGAAGGCATGCTTGCCTCAGAGCAAACTCTGCCTGATCATGTTAAAGCAAAATTGTTGGATGCTCCTTTACAACAGGACCGTCTCTTTGGCAATAAGGCTGAAGAAGTTTTAAAAAAGATGGAAGATGAAGCTAAATCTATGCAAACTGTGAAAGATTTCTTACAAGTGCAACCTCCAAGATTTAGTAGGCACTGGACTACTAAGAGCTGGTCCTTTCCAGTTCCTTCAAGAGCCACTCAAGTCAAACCCAGACATTCCAAAGGCTCCAGGTTTCAGTCACAAGGGACTTTTAGAACAAAACAACTGGGTGTGGCCTACTCCAAATCTGGAAACAAAGCACCTCCCTATGGTAAACAGTCTCAATGACTTCCCTTTACACTTACCAAGCACTTACCTTTTAGCCGCACCTTTGGGGGGAAAACTGGCACTTCATGCAAGAAACTGGCAACTTATAACCCAGGACAAGTGGGTCTTAAATATAGTATCCCAGGGATACAGATTTCATTTCCACACATTGCCAATCCCAAACGGATGGCCAGATCTGCCCCCAAATCATTGGGCAGAGGCCCAGAAACAAGTACTGTCCCTCATGAACATGGGGGCTATTCAACCAGTACCAGAAGAGGAAGAGACAAGGTTTCTAGTCAAGACTTTTCCTGGTGCCCAGAAAAGACAAATCATGGCGTCCAATTCTGGACTTATCAATTCTAAACACATTTCTGGACATTCCAAAATTCAAGATGCTGACTCTTCAACAGTTATTTCCTTTGCTAGGCAAAGATGCCTGTTTGGTAACTCTAGACTTAAGAGGCTTACCTGCATATCCCAATCAGGAAGTCTTGCAGAAGATACCTCCGCTTCAAAGCAGGCTACTCTTTTATTACCAGTTCTCTGCATTGCCCTTTGGCTTATCTACTGCGCCCAGGGTCTTCACAAAGTGCCTGGCTCCAGTAATTGCATTTTGCAGGCAAAGAAATATTCAAAAATATCCATACCTGGACAATTGTCTAATTCAGGCAGAAAACAAGGACATTCTTCTAAAACATCTGGCGTTTGTAAAAATTATTCTAACTTGTCTAGGGTACACCGTAAATGAAAAGAAATCACAACTGGTTCCCTCTTAAAAAAATTACATTCCTGTGTGCAAGCTTGAATACAACTGCCCAGATGGCTTACCTTACGCCAGAAAAGCAAATTCATTTGGTAACTTCAAACAGCTGGCCACAAAAACCCTGCTATCTGCAAGACAAATTCTGCAAGCCTTGGGGTTCATGGCCTCCTGCATTCTTCTAATTCCATATGCAAGACTGCATATGAGGAAACTTCAGTGGTACTTAAAAAGTTTATGGAGTCAACATTGTCACCGCCTGGAAACAATGATTCCTATTATACCTTGCCTGCAACTAGAGTTCCTATGGTGGGCAGAGGCCTGCCACCAAAACAAGGGACTGCCATTCACTCCACCCCCTGCCACCCATACCCTAACTACAGACGCATCAGGCTATGCTTGGGGGCTCATTCGGCAGGGAAGTGCATTCAGGGCAAATGGAGCCCAAATCAAATGCACCTTCATATCAATCAAAAAGAGATGCTAGCTGTACAGAATGCACTGACAGCCTTCAAGGACTACCTTCATCCAGGACAATTAATGATGGACAGATAACACCACAGTCATGTGGTACATAAACAAGCAGGGGGAGTACACACTCGTACCCCCTTTGCAGATTAGCCATGGCATTGTGGAACATGGCCTTGACCTATCAAATACAACTACAAGCTCAATTCCTGCCAGGAAATCTGAATACTCTGGCAGACTAAGCAGAAATCTCTTGGACCCACACGAATGGAAACTGGAACCACGGATTTTCAACATGTTGACACGCAAATGGGGAATCCAGACATAGATCTTTTTGCCTCATCCCAGAACTATCAGTTGGGCAAGTTCTGCACAAGAATTAATCACAAAAAAGCCTGGAAAGTGGATGCTCTATCATTCAGCTGGAAAAACCTGTCCGGCTATGCTTTTCCCCTCTGCCATCCAAAGTTCTACTAAAAGTCTAACAGGACAAACCAAAAATGATTTTGATTGTTCCATGCTGGCCTCGCCAACACTGGTACCCACTCCTGCGCAACGTGTCACACCTTCCACCGTGGCACCTGCCTCAAGGCACCTTACTTACTGTCTAAGCAGAACAACCAAGTTCTGCACACTCGGCTCCAAACTTTGAATCTTGCAGCGTGGCTAATCATCTAAATTCACCCTTAGCATCCCTCCGCAAACCTGTGATGGATGTCATTTTGGAGACAAGAAGGCCTAGTGCTAGAAAATCTTATGCTGACAAATGGAAAAGATTCTGTGCCTAGAATCAATCACAAGGAATAAGCACAGCAATGCCCAATATTCCTCAGATTTTACAATACTTAACTGAGATGCTTCACAAGGGCCTGTCCTTTTCTTTCATAAAAATCCATGCCTCAGCCATTTCAGCTCATTACAACACAGAACTTCCCCTCTTCTCTCATCCTCTGCTAAAGCAGTATCTCAGAGGGGCCAAAAACTTAAGACCACCCAGGAGAGCCCCAACCCCTGCCTGGGACTTCAATTTTGTTTTGGAAAAACTCACTCTCCCTCCTTTCAAGCCAGCTGCTACTGCAGATTTAAACTTTCTCTCCTGGAAAACAGCTTTCCTGTTAGCAGTCACTTCAACTAGAAGGATTTCCAAATTACAGGCTCTTATGGCAGTGGACCCTTTCATTATTTTTCATGCGGACAGGGTGTGTCTCAGGACCAATCCATCCTTCATTCCTAAGGTGGTATCTAGTGTGGCTCTTAATCAGACCATTCATTTGCCAACTTTCTTTCCCAATCCACAGAACAAGGGGGAACGGATTCTGCATTCATTAGATGTATACAGACAACTTAGATTTTACTTAAACAGGACAAAATCTGAACAACTTACTGGTAGCATTTGCTGCAGGGGCAGAGGGAAAGGCTTTTTCAAAACAGACTATTTCCAAATGGATAAGCCATTGTATTAGTTTCTGCTACATGCATCATGGTAAAACTATCCCACAGGGGATCAGATCTCATTCCACCAGGGTTGCATCTACTTCTACAGCCTTTCTCAGAGGTGTTCCTACCAGAGACATTCTAGAAGCTGCTGTCTGGAGCTCAGTTCATACGTTCACCAAACTTTACCATTTACCTGTCTTCGCTAAATCCAGAGCTGGCTTTGCCACTGCTGTCCTGCAGGGCCTTATAGCTGGTCCTAATGCTGTATAAATCCATCCTTCCAACCATAGCTTTGGGAATCTACCCAAATGTAATGACTGCAACAGTGAAACATGAAGAACATAATACAGTTGTGTACACTTACCATAAATGTAGATGTTCAAGTGTATTCACTGTTGCAGTCCTGGTTACCCTCCCTCCAACCCCCTGTTTTTCTAAATGCCTTTTTGGTGTATTTGCTTTTGTTTGGAGGTATATTTTTGTGTATTTTAAATTACTGAAATATTTGGCTCCCCATTTGGGGGGGCACCTGACATCTGGGGCAAGAAAAACTGATGTAATGGCATCGACTGCATGTTTTATACCCCTGACGATCTGACGTCATGGAAGAAGGGACCGCAACAGACACAGGACCAAGACTTTGTTAATCAGGCCGACTGAGGGCAACCTACCAGCAGATTACCCCTAAATGTATTGGCTGCAACAGTGAATGCACTCTAACATCTACATTTATGGTAAGTGTACACAACTGTACTTTTTCGGTGCTGACAACTTGGGTACAAGGTGCAATTCAGAAGTGACCCTTGGGACAGAATGAGATACCTTTGGATTTGGTACCATCAACTCCACATTAGGGTGTTCCTCACTCTGTTTATCTCTGTCAACTTCTTAGAGATGCAGAAGAGTGTGGAAAGCTGTTGCAGGGGGTAGATCTGCAGTTTCTTGAGCAGATTCCTCATTCTCACACTCTGACAAGTCTCCTCTTAGTGTTACCAGGATGGGTAGGTTTAAGAAACACCATCCATGCTCTCCTACAAAATTTCCCATTCTGGATACCAGTTTAGAAAAACAGGCTCTCCCGAATCCCCCTCAATGACCCAACATTTGGGAAGATTACAGAAATGAGGCAGAGAGTGTCATTTCCAGTTAATCCAGTTTCTCTCCAAAGAGTAGTTTTTGCAGGCATTTTTCCTCCAACCTGCTGATATCATGGCTGGTTCCCATCCACCCACCCACCCTGCAGATCACATGGTATTGCTGGTCATATAGAGTTCCTTTTTAGGAACAAGATGTGGTGGTACTATCCCAAGGAGAACTGATAAGATCCTCCAGGCATCCTCTCCCCCAATAGCCACAAATGTTGGAGTGGAGTAAGGTCCCTTGACTCCATTGTTGTGGCTGTTGCCGTAAAGAAAAAGCTTTTATTGAGTTAAGCAATCCTCCCCCTTGGCAAGGAGTTTTGGACATTGGACTATTTTGTGCTGTGCAACTGGTGTCTTTTCTGAAAGGGCAATTTAATTGCCAATGCAGTGTACCCTTTTTCAGTCGCACTTGACTGAGAAAATCCTTGAGACACCAAATAAGTTTCCCCATGGGAACACAAGAAAAGTACCTTCCCAGATGGCTAGCTTAGCTCATGTGTCTAACCTTTCTATGAGTTACATAGTACAGAATTCAGAGCAGCCTGATTAGCTGGGTTAGGCAGTACCATTTTTGCCATGCCTGACCTTGTCACTGCAAATTCCCTGATAACCAAGACTTTTCACTAGCTACCTTTTTGATGGCTGATTCTTGTTTGGCCCCTCTGGTGCAAGAGAAACTCCAAAAAAGCAAGCAGGAAGGAAAGGCACTCTCAACTGAAGGAGTAGCATTCTCTACTCAAAGAACACAGCATTCTCTACTCAAAGAACACACTTCAGTGACCAGAGGCATGTCCAGAAGGTATGTTTCAAGAAGGGCTAACAGCTGCTGTTTTAGCAGTGATCTGACAGATGCACAGATGTTTTCAAAACAAGCACTATCCTAGAGGAAGAATTGGTTTGCAAATTCTGGAGTCCTGCAGTCCCTTCCCTTAGTGGATAACCACATAATCCCTGAGAGCATGCATTACTGTACCTCTGAGACAGGAGCACTTGAATCAGGGAAGTAGTACCTTGAGTCTGCAACATTTCCTTTATAGCCACCATGGCCAGCATCCCTTTTAAACATCCCACCCCAATAAAAAGGAAGTACCCAAATTAGGGATAGTAAGCCCATTAATAAAAGAGCTGTCCAGGAGATCTTGCCACACCAGTGAGGCTCCGTAGTTTATTTAGGATTTTTAGTTCCCAGGAAGATGAAGAACCTTAGGCCCCCATACTAGATCTCAGTTGTCTAAATCGTCATTAAAAAAAAAAAAATTGCAGATGGTCACGGTATAGTCTACTCTTACCATGTTTGCAGGATGAAGACTGGATGTTTTCTCCAACTTTTCAGGATGCCTGTAGATTCCTGTACTTCAGGAAAGGGTCTAGCCCTCCCATTTAGTCACACCACAGCCCTCAGGATTTTTATGAAGTGCATTCCAGCAGTAGCTTCTTACCTGAGAGTGAAGAGTATTCAGATTTCCCTTAGAGTGGCTCCTGATAGGGTCTGTATTATGATATTGCATGCTCAGAAGAGTGAACGACACATAATAATAGACTCCATGTAATCGAAAGCTTACAACATTGAAACTTCAGAACAGCAATTTTTATTCCAAGGGAAGTAATCACTGTTCTGAAGGGGAAAAAAATGTAAAACACTACATAATGTGGGGGGCTGTGCCCCCCCCCCACTTAAATATACCAACTCCGAGATCGCACTACAGTGCCAAAAAGACAAAGTAGAGAAAACGGCCAAACAAATTATTTCCCAGGGAAAGAATTCGCTGAAAAGCCGATTCATTGTTTTGCCTTTTCGCATTTTTCAGTTCGACAAAGATGCATTCGACAATCTGCGTCTGCGACAGCATAATAGGGGAGCCTCCTGATAGCCTTAACAAGAGGAGTAGTTCATCCAAGCAAGTAATGACTTCCTGCAGCTGTTCAGATTCTTGTGAATTTTCAATGCAGGTGTAAGCACAATCTGTATGAGATGCCATTTGGATGCAAGAATCTGTATAGTTAGTCTTCCCTCAGAGAATTTCTGACCTCCAGTCCACTTTTCTTAATCTCCTGTTGACCTCCAAATCAACAGGTGCTCTAGGCCTAATGGCAAAAACGGTTTACTATCAGAATGTGGAAATCACTTTGGTCGTTTAGTCTCATCATCGAAGTAGAATGTCTAATCTCAAAACGATTTTACTCCCCAATTTGAACCATGTTAATACCGGGGGTTCAGTATTCGCGGTTTTAAATGTGACCTTTGAACTGCATTTGATGTTCAAATATTGGGATTCCAGATTCAGTAAATTTACTTTCGTTTTTACTACACTTTGAAACCATATAGTCGCTATAATAGTAAGCAAAGTGATTTCCACATTCTGATAGTAAACCGGGAAAAACAAATTTCTTTGTTCCCTTTGAGAGATTCAGAATAATGGTCTTTTGTGAAATCACAATTCATACCCTGTATCCCTTCTAGTGTGGCCATCAGATTCTTTTTCATCTTCAGTTGTCTTCACCAAGGCAGTCTTTCTCAGGGTTGTCCCTGTCTGTTGCCACAAATGTCTGCCATGAGTTGCACATTGTTTAGGGAGGAGAAGTTTGATGGACCTGATTATAACAAAGTTTCTCAGCACATCATGGAAATGAGGGCGTCATACCAGTGTTGCAGACTGTGCAGGACATTCTTCCTCAGTGTGGGATCACCATCCACTCTTAACAACGTGGTAGTGGTGTACATCAACAAGCAGGATGAATTCAGTCCTCCTTTCTGTGTCTGGAGGCAATAAGGCTGTGGGAATAGGCCACAGTGAAATACTGTTGTCTAATACCAGTGCACATTCCCAGTCAGCCCAATCCTCTGGCATATAATCTCAACCAGTACTTGTGCTTCACAAGTGGTCCCAAAGTCGGTCAGTGGTGAACCTCATATTCTGCCATTGGGGAAAGCCTTCCTGTAGCCTGCTGACATCTATGATCAGTGTCAAATGTAGCAACTATTTTCCTTACTATCTCCAGAGGGGAAGACACCCCCTCCCCTCAACCCCAACCCAAGAATGCCCTGGTCTGGGAGTGGCAATTGTCTCCTTTGTTTTCCTCCATAACCCCCCCCCCCCATAATGAATTTTATCCAGAAAGCGGAGATATGCAAGGTCAAGTTCGCCCTTATAGCTTCCGTTTGGCCCTCTGTCAGGTTTGGTTCCTCTGTTTTGGCCTTTGCTTCCTTCACAGTTCCTCTTCTGGCATTTTTGTACTTTATAGTTAATATCTTTGATCAAGAATCCAGCAACTCTGCAGTCAAAGGCCTCTTAGCAACTATTTCTAACTTACTTGCATTTTGTTACTAGGTTAGTCCAACTGGGCTTAAATTTTTTTCAGTGGAGGCCAGAGGAGAAAAGCTTGAGTACAAAAAATACATTTCACAATGACTGCACCTATTGAGAGTAATAAGAGTCACTAAAGATAATTTTTAGCAAGGTATGAATTTTTCATCCCTAGCATGTTTGAAAGTATGTGAGAATTTATAAGACTGACTTTATTGTATAGCCTTCCCCTCGGGGAGCCCATTCCTCCATGGAATTTACACTTCATACTGGAAGAGATGGCACTACTCTTCTTTGAGCCAACAGCTACTGTGTTTCTCTGGTATTTTCTTGAAACTTCCTTTTTCTGGTGGTAATTAACTCAGCTAGAAAGGTTTCTGAAATTCAAGATCTGAAGTAGGGACTTCATTTGTCAGCAACCTTTGGGTCTTGGATCCGACTTCGGATCTGAGCCAGCAACTTATTTTACAGCTTATGGATCCGGGCTCCTAGCTCCTCCCCTTACCCATAATCCCCTGCCAACCCTGATTGTCCTCAGATCTAGTTTGCCGCTCTTAGAAGAGACAGCTGGATTTTAGAGCTCCTGGCGACTTAACAGATAAGTCTTCAAAACTTGTCAAAGTAGAAATTTTTTTGATTTAATTGAACAGTGTGTGTGGTTTAGAATCCCTTTTCGTTAATTTTATTAATTTTTAGTGTAATCCCTCCCCTCGCTGGTTTGTAGAGTGTGTGTGTGTGTTGCTTGTGTTTTTGGGGCCTGGTGTGTTTGTGTAGTTTGCTTTATTTTTTCTAATGTCGGAGGCCCCAAAACCCATTTTTTCTAAGTGCACCAAGTGTGGCCATAAGTTTTCACCGGCGGATGGCCACACTCGGTGTGTTCGGTGCCTTGGGGTTGAACACCTGTCCTCTGGGTGTTCCATTTGCGCAGCGTTCAACCCCAGGGCACTGAAAGAGCAGAGGTCGAAGCTGGTTCTGGTGGGACTTTTGTCCCCGGATTCGGCTTCGGCCTCCGGTACTCCCATGTCTCCTCCTCAGTCCTCAGTGGTAGCCACTCCTGCCCCCCTTCCTCCGGCCGGGACTCAAACTCCCACTAAGACGCGGGAGAAAAGGAGGGAGAAGCACCACAAGCGGCGGGCCGAGGCCTCCGCTTCGGCCCCCCAGCTAAGCGGGCTTCTCCCTCCACGGCTTCCAGGTCCCCTCCTCCTCGGATCCGATCCCCTTGCTTTTCCCCGGGACCCGAGGAGGAGACCCGATCTCCGTCGAGGTCATCGAGGCGGCATTCCCGGCCCGCCTCTGTGGCCTCGTCGAGATCTACTTAGTCTTTTTGATGCAGACTTCGACCGGATGATGAGAAGGTTCATCCAGGCCCAGCTGCAGATGGGAGTGTTCTTGCCCCCCCCCCCCCCTTCGGGAGGAGCTCGACACCTTTTTTTGCCCGATAGCTCCTTCTTCGACCCGCTTCCCGGGTTCGGAGCGCTCGGAGCTGGGGGTGGGTCAGTGCCGACAGTACTGGGTACTTCGGATCCGACCCTACCCTCGAGTCTGTCGGGTCCTTTGTCTGATCTGACCTCTCTGAGCCGTGGGCCGAGCTTCGGATCCGAGGGATTCAGTGTGCCTTTGGCTCCGTCCAGGTCGGAGCACACGCGTCCTTCAGATCCGATCCCTTCATCGGATCCGAGTGGGAGTCTGCTTTCGGACCCCAGGGAGAGCGGCTCCCCCTCGGCCTTCGATGCAGTGGAGAGGGCACTGTTGAGAGCATCCGGACCCCCCCCCCCGGTCCTTGCATCGGCTCCACCCAGCATTCCCTCTCTGCTGGGTCAGGCTTCCATCACCTGGCCACAGGGACAGCCTGCTTCAATGTCCCAGGTTGTTCCACTGGAACAGGATATTGCTGGTGAGACCTCCTCAGATAGTCCCCCCGAGGAAGTGCCTCGCAAGCATAAGTGTAAGAGGAGACACGTGGACTCCTCCGAGTCCTTAACAGAGGACACAGACTTGGATGAAGGGGAAGGCTCCCCAAGGTCACCCCCCAAGGATGTCTCCTTTGGAGACATCATGGAAATGCTCAGGATCAGGGGGGGGTGGTCTACCCCCAAGGCTTCCTCTGACGAGTCCGTGTTCCTGTAGGCATTCAAAGCAGGCCCGTCTACCTCTTGGGTGTCCTCTCCGGCCGACCCTCTGGTGGACTTTATCACCACCAGGGAGTGGAAGGAGCCGGACACTGTGGAGCCAGTCCCCAAACACCCGGATAGAATTTTGAGTCCCCCTGCAGACCGGTCTCATTGGAGCAAGGTTCACCCCGTAGATGCCATGTTGATGGCGGCAGCCACAAAGAGGGAATTGGCTCAGGAGAGCCCCTCGGTCCATCCACCGAGCAAGGAGTCCCGCTCGATGGATCGCCTCGGGAAGCGGGTATTTAGTTCAGCGACCTTCTCAGTAAGGTCCCTGAACTACATGGCACATGTCATCAGGATGCAGCGAGATCTTATCAAAGAATACGCTGCTTCCCCCCCAGAGTCCATGTCGGCGGAGGACAAGCAGTTGTACTCCACTCGTATGGCCCCTCTAAGATAGGTTTCAAATACCTCTATGCGGCTTTTGTCCCACGCCACAGAGGGAGCCGCTAGAGCCAGCGAAGCGGGTCTAGTCATGAGACGTCAGGCCTGGCTCCGACATTGTGACTTCGCGGAGCCCTTTAAGGCATCCTTTGCGAATGCCCCCTTTGATGGTTCTGCCTTGTTTGGCAAGACCATTCGCGAGACACTTGAACAGAGCGAAAAGGATGGGAAGACGTTGTCTGCCATCTGAGTCCGCTTCTCTACTCCCCAGAGGTCCTTCTCCAAGAACCAAAAGGGACAGAAGATGATGTGGTTCTGGAAATCGCAACATTCCCATCCTGATCCGGACAACCAGTCCTTCCGTGGCAGAGGAGGACAGGGAGGACGCCACCCTAGAGGCAGAGGGGCCCCGAGAAATTTTGGGTCCAGAGAAACCTTCTCTGATCGGCCCACGCAGCAGCCCTGAGGGGTTGCCCAACTGCTCCACTCTGGAGGCAGTCAGGGGGCGCTTCTCGAAGCACCTGGCGGCTTGGGAGTCCATTACGTCAGATCGCTGGGTGCTTCGTATCATATCCAGAGGTTACAAAATTCCACTGCACCATGTCCCGAGACTCAGAAACCTCCCCGATGTACCACCCGATCAGAGGGAGGCGGCAGCTGCAACAATTCAGCAGCTGCTAGAAAAAAGAGCCATCTAGCCCATCCCCCCAAAAAAGACAGGGGACTTGAGACCGATTCTCGACCTTTCACTCTTGAACCTGTCAGTAACCAAAGAAAAAGTCCGGATGGTCACCCTTCAATCCATTCTCCCCCTCTTGCGGGAGAGCGACTGGATGTGCTCAATAGACCTCAAGGATGCGTACTACCACATTTTAATGGACAGACGATCCAGGAGGTTTCTCCGCTTCCGGCTGGGAGCCAGTCACTATCAGTTCAGGGGTCCTTCCCTTTTGTCTCACCACAGCCCCCAGGGTGTTTACCAAAGTGTTAGCAGTGATAGCGGCCCACCTGAGACTCCAGGGAATGCAGGTCTTCCCGTACCTGGATGACTGGCTCCTGTCCGCCCCAACAAGGCATCTACTCTGCGCAGCCAGAAATTACTTTCTCCGGCTAGCTCACCAACTAGGCATTACAATCAACATGGACAAATCCTCCCTTGCTCCAACACAAGTGATAGAGTTCATAGGGGCTGAACTAGATACGCGAAGTCTGCGAGCGTTCCTCATTTCGAAGCGACTTCAAAACCTGAGGCTTCATCCTCCAATCAAAAGCCCCACCGGCAGAATTGGTCCTGAGGGCGCTAGGCTCCATGGCGCAGCAATAACTCTTCTTCCATGCGCTCGTCTGAATATGAGGGTGCTACAGTGGACCCTTTTAGTCCAATGGTCCTTTCAGTTTCTTCCCCTCATTCACCCTATCTCACTCAGCAGGGCTTGCAGGAGGGCCCTCTTATGGTGGCTCCAGTTCCTGGACCTCCATACAGGCCGACCCTTCTTCACGCCGCCTCCCCTCACCACGGTGACCACGGATGCCTCTCACCTCTGGTGGGGGGGGCATTGCTCAGGCAGAACGGTCCAAGGCACGTGGAACGACACAGACCTCCTTGCATATCAATGTTCTGGAGATGAGGGCGGTGCTGTTGGCATTGCAAGCGCTTCAGAACCTTCTCCCCGTAGGAACTATTGTGATACAGACGGACATGTCAGTTGTCTGGTACATCAACAAACAGGGGGGAACCAGGTCCTACCCTCTCTGTCAAGAGGCCATGAGGGTGTGGGAATGGGCGATCTCCACCAACCGCTTCCTTATCGCAACGCACATTCCAGGACGGTCCAACATTCTGGCGGACAAGCTCAGCCGCACTATTCTTTCCCCTTACTAGTGGTCTCTCAATTCCCAGGTAGCGAAGCGGATTTTTGCCGAATGGGGGCAACCCTGCTGCGATCTTTTTGCCACTCCCTCAAATACGAAATGCTCCAGCTTCTTCGCTCTGATTCCCCCCTCGGGGAAACCCCGAGAGACGCTCTAGTGCATGCTTGGCCTCCCGGTCTACTTTGCCTATCCTCCTCTACCCCTGATGCTGAAACTTATACAGAAAGCCTCTCGGTTGGGGAGCAGAATGATCCTCATTGCCCTATTCTGGCCTTGTCAAACTTGGTTCCCTTACCTGTGGTTTCATCTGGTGAATCCTCCCTGGATTCTGGATCCCATTCCAGATCTAATATCCCATCCCTTAGGTCTACCGACCCCGAATCTGGATAACCTGAAGCTGACAGCTTGGCTGCTCCAGTTTCACTCTTAGTCAGGACTTCCGGCATCTCTTCACCAGTTAAAGCCATCTTGGTGGCAGCACATAAACCTTCCACTAGAAACGTCTATCGCAGTAAATGGAAGGGTTTTTCCATCTGGATGGAACACCATAACACTTCGTTACCGTCCGTCTTGGATTTCCTCACCGGACTTTTTCAACGGGGAGCTAGCTGTTCTACGGTCAAGGTTCAATTGGCAGCCATTTCTCATTACCATGTGGGACACAAGACAGGTCCCTTGATGACTGCGAAATTATGTAAAACCTTCCTCAAGGGTGCTTTCCTGCTCAGGCCTCCTGTCAAGGAAGCTGTACCCCCTTGGGATCTATCACTAGTCCTTCAAGCCTTGACTGCCCCACCCTTTGAACCAGCTGCCTCGGCCAAACTTAAATACCTTTCCTGGAAAACGGCGTTCCTTGTCGCCATCACTTCAGTGAAAAGAGTTTCCAAACTTCAGGTCCTTTGTGCGAAACCTCCCTACTTTATTTTTCATCAGGATAGAGTGTACCTCAGGACCAATCCCTCCTTTCTTCCTAAGGTGGCCTCAGAAACCAGTATCAATCAGTCCATTAACCTGCCAGTTTTCTTCCCTAAGTACCAGAATAAAGGGGAATACAAACTGCATTCCTTAGACGTGCACAGACAACTGAGCTTCTACATTCATAGGACTGCTGGTCACAGACAATCCGATCAGTTGTTCATTTCCTTTGCCAAATTCAATTTGGGTAAAGCTATTTCTAAGGTCACCTTATCCCGATGGATTTCACAGTGTATTCTTGTGGCCTATGAAACTTCTGGGAGGCCCGCACCTCAGGGAATATGGGTGCATTCTACTCGCTCCATATCTACTTCTGCTGCCTTTAGATCTAGAGTATCTTTGGATGATATTTGCTCTGCAGCCACTTGGGCCTCATCTCATACCTTTATCAACCATTATAAGCTGGATGTTATTTCCAGAGGGAGAGCATCCTTTGGCTCCGCAGTGCTCCGGAACATCCTTCCATAATGGCCGCCCAAGATTCAGGTAGCTGGGGACTCTGTCCCAAAAGTTGCTGACAAATGAAGTCCCTACTTCAGATTAAGAAGTTATGTACTCACCATAACGTTCCATCTGAGTAGGTGACTTCATTTGTCTGCAACCATCCCCCCCCCCCCCCCCCTTCCTTCCCCCTGGCCTTCAGAAGTTAATTCTTGAATGTCCTTTCTTGATCCCTTTCGGGACGCTTTTGGTCTGAATTTTGGTATAAGGGCAAACTTGATCTGAGGTCAGTCAGGGTTGGCAGGGGATTATGGGTAAGGGGAGGAGCTAGGAGCTCGGATCCATAAGCTGTAAAATAAGTTGCCGACTCGGATCCAAGACCCAAAGGTTGCAGACAAATGAAGTCACCTACTCAGATGGAACGTTATGGTGAGTATATAACTTCTTATTATTGTCTTCTAAACCTTCTTATATTATATTCCAGAAAAGATAGGGTCTCCTTACAAATTAATCTGGACTTTTTTTTGCCAAAGGTAGCAACTGAACTTTGTCACTGTGTTTTTCCCTGTACTTCATCTGGGCAAAGTATGTTTCATTGTTTAGGTGTTCATTGTCATCTAAAATTCTGCTTAAAAGAAGACATTAAAAAATGATCAGCTGTTTGTTTACACCAAATTGGAGGAGAAATTTTCCAAGGATGCCTTGTCCAGTTAGCTGTCAGACTTCATTGCATTTTTTATGGGAAATTCAATGAGATTTCAGCCAAACAAATGTAAGACATACTCTCACCTAGAGCTACTTTTTCAGCCTTTTTCAAAAACTCCACAGTTGTTGACGTCATGTGGCTGCAACTTGGCCTTTACTGCATAATTTTGCCGTACACTATATAAGATGGATGTGATCTTGGGGTCTGTGTTTGGAACTATTAGTGATATTCTGTCTTGGTACCTCCCATGAAGCAGAGATGAGCAGTATCCTAGTGTTAAAGTGGGCTAAGTGGTCATGTACGAAAGTAAGTACTTATGGTAACATTAGATCTGACGTCTGTTTTCATTCTATCTTCAACTGATTGGTTCGGATCCGATCTTTGTATTCGGCTCGGCCATTACCAAAGCTTGTGGCAACCAAAAACTATTGAGCTTCTCCCTTACCCACAATACACCAACTCTAAATTACCTCTGATCACGTTTACCATTTTGCGCAAAAGATGTGGCTGACCTCGCTCTCTAGCTTTAGATAATTAGCACTATTATTTCCTGTAATTCAAAATATTTATAATTCTATATATTTTTTCTTACCCTTTTACTAAGAGTAAGTCTTACCATAGGTGGTATTTTCCCCTTCATCTGTTGTACTGTTTTTGTACCTCTCTTACTATCATTAGTAAGTTTTTCCTTTCAACACTTTAGTCTAGTCTTTTATTACCATTGTTGGTAGTTTATTTCGTTCGTTCTGTATAAAAATAAAAAATGTTCTTAAAAGTGTATTTTTATATTTTTGGTAATATGTCAGAAAAAGGCCCTGCTGGTTTTAAAGTGTGTTTAAGTGTGGGCACAAGCTTCCAATGTCTGATTCCCACACTGTGTTTACTGCCTTGGGCCTTTACATTTACAGGAAAATTGCTCAAATATGTCATCATGGCTTTAATCCACTGACCTTAGTTGAGAGGAAGAACAAAATCATATTAAAAGGTTTCTCTCTTCTGCTTTCGGAGAGGCAGTATCTGGAGCTCAATACCCCAAAAGTAAAGATTTGAAGCCTTCTCCTAGACCATCCACATCATCCACCCAGGTCTCTGAGCAGTTCAGGAAAAGATCCAAGCTGGATCCACCTCACACTCAGATCCACAGAAATAGAAAAAACTTGATGGACCCGACTTCCTCAGATCCAATGGAATTTAACCGGATCTGACTACATCCAGCCTTATTTATCTACCCAGGACAGGATATTCACCATCCATTGATCTGGGGCCTTCGAGTGCCTTCGCCATTTTTGGAGCACCACAGATCCAGGTCCCCCTACCAACTTTTGACTAATTTTTCCGCAAGTTTGGAGGAAGATGTGGTAAGAGTAGTGTGGGAGATTCTCTCGGCACAGTCAGATGGGTGTCTTCTTGGCTCCTATTCCTTTGAGTCAGGAGGTCCATCCTTCAATTACACCCCCACCCCCAGTTCCTCCTCGGATTCCTGTGACTGAGAGACCCTGGATCTGAGCCATCCGGCTCAGTCCGTTTCAGATCTGAAGACAGGAATATCTTCAGATCCGGATTTTACTCTGAGTGCTCCAGTTCAGTCTGATCCAGAGGGCTTTCAATGCCATAGCTTCCCTGTCATCTCCGAGGTGTTGAAGTAGACTACGAAGTTGTCAGAGCCATCTCTGCACCTTGGAGCTTCAGCTCTGGATAGTTTGCCTTCGGCTTCCTCCTCGAGGAGATGGCTCTCTGGGTGGGGGAGAACTCTGAACAGGCAGCTTGCCTTTTAGGAGCTGAGGTCTTCTATCTCTTTCTCGGGTGGTCACCCTTCAAGGTTGCGAAGAGGGCATTTTCTGCCCAGCAGAATGGATGGATCCAACCCCCTCGGCTCCTCAGCCTTCTACCTTGATAATTCTGTGCTTGGAACCTCATCACTCTTTACCTCAGAGACTGCTAGTCCAAGACCCCAGGCTTCCCAACAGGGTATTTGTTTCTTCTGATACCTCCCCAGAGCATCCCACTGAGTAGGTCCCTAGGAAGGAAGTGTAAGAGGAAGCATTTAAACTCTCCAGAAGAGTCTGTGATAGAGGGTACAGACTTCGATGAAGGTGAAAGGTCCCCACTGTTACCTCCTGAAGATGTCTCATTTGGAGACATCCTTGAAATTGTAAAGCAGAAAGGTGGTTGGACACCAAACCTTTCGAGGAGTCCATATTCCTGGTGGCTTTCTGTACTGGCCCCATCTACCTCCTGAGTTACTCTGCCTGTCAATGAGCTTATTGAATTTGTCTCTCGGCAGGAGTGGAAGGAATATGACACAGTTAAACCCATACCCAGGAGACAAATATTATGGCATCACCTTTGGATAAGCAGTTTTGGGGAAAAGGGGTGCCTGTTGACGCCATGGGTTGTGGCAGCCACCAAAAAGTAACTTTCTGAAGAGTTCCACTCTTCATCCCCCTAACAGGGAGTCTAGGGCAATGGACAGGTTTGGGAAGCGTGCATGTCTCCGGGACCTTCGCCTTAAGGTTGCTGAATTATTTGACACATTTTACAAGTTCACAGAGGAATTCGATTAAGGAACACTCGAATACCCTATCAGGATCCATTTCTGCAGAGGTCCAATCATCCGTGACTTTTCAGTTGGCTACCCTGCAATCTGTTGCGAATTCATCCATGAGGCTTATTTCCCATGTAGCCGAAGGAGCCTTGAGCAGCAAGTGCAGGCATTTCCATCAGGAGACATGCCTGGATGCACTTGTGATTTTACAAAGCCCTTCAAGTCTTCGTTTGTCAATGCTCATTTTGACAGTACATCTTTGTACTTTGCCCCAAAGTGAAGGGCACAATATTCAGTTGAGAAAGATGGAAATATCTGCTGTGGGCATATGTTTTTCAACCCCCTCTGAGATCGTTCTCTAGGTGTCAACAAGATGGTCAAAAGATGTGGTTCAAGAAATTCCAGAGTCCTTTCCAGGGCACGAGTGGAGGAACTTACCCCAGAGGCAGAGGGGGGATCCCCAGTGGTTGACACAGTCCCAGCGGCAGAGGTGGCCCGCAAAACCACAGGTCTGGAGATTCATTCTTTGACTGACCCTTCCAGCGCTCCTGAAAGGAGGCCCAATTGCCCACCCTCTGGAGGTAATTGGAGGTCGATTTATCCCTGCACCATACAGCCTGGATAGACATAAAATGTACTTGGGTGCAGAGGATTATTTCCAGAGGTTCTCAGAGGATTATTTCCAGAGGTTATATAGTAACATTTTTTTCTTTCACCTCTAATCTCAAGAAAAATACCTTATGTTCCACCCAGTCAGAGGGAAGAAACAGCATTTCAAATACAAAAGCTGCTAGAAAAGTCATCCAAGAGGTCTTGTTGGCCAAAGAAAAGCGGGGACTGGAGACCAGTTTTTGGATCTCGGCAACTTGAACAAGTCAGTTCAAACCAAGTTTCACATGGTCATGTTTCAGTCCATTCTCCCTTTTCTGGACAAGGACAACTGGATGTGCTCAATAGACCTTCAGGATTGTACTATCACATAAAGATAAACAGATGATCCAGAAAGTACTTGCGGTTCTGGCTGGGAGCCAGTCATTATCAATTCAGAGTTCTGCCCTTTGGCCTCAACACAGCCCCCCCAGGGTGTTCACCAAATGTATGGCAGTAGTACTAGCTCACTTGAGACTGCAAGGATTCCTGGGTTTCCATATCTAGACTGGCTCATATCGCTCCGACCAGGCATCAGTTAATAAGGGCAGGCGTTCAGGTTCTCCAGACATGTTCCCTTCTGGGGATAACTATAAACTGTGGCAAGTTCCAACTGGAACCACTTCACAATTTGGAAATTCATAGGAGCAGTTTTCAACTGAAAGATGATAGCTTCGCTGACCCCTATCAAGGATTCAAGTTATAAGATCACAGGTCAGAAAAATAATCTGCAGTACCCGTGGTGGTGGTGCTGCGGTAGCATTGTCGCCTCACAGTAAGACACTGTCCGGTTCGATTCTCAGCTAGAGCGTCTTCTGCGTAGAGACGTGTGTACCTTCATTGAAGGCTATGCATCAGGGCTGGTAACTCGGCATGTAAAAATCAACTACCAATCATTAGTGGATCGGAGTTCCGCTGTGGCGACCCCTAACCGGGAAAAGCCGAAAGACACAGCAACCAAGATTTAAGCTTGCTTTGTCCCTCAAGCTCTGGGATCAATGTCAGCGACATAAGCACTAGTACCTATATCCAGCTTTTAAACCAAGAAGAAACTTCACAGTGTGGAGAGTGTAAAGTTCAGTCCTTAAAGGAGTGAAATTCATACCTTACACGCTGCAAAGTTTCTTCTTGTTTTTTATATTTTTTGACCCAGTAGAGGTTGCATACCAGGTTTTCTGAGACTTCAAGGAGTACCAGGAATTTTTCTTTTTGTCTCCAGATTTTGCTTGAGAATTCTCCAATGGATGCTAGCAACATAGTCAGTTATTTCCCAACCCATGTCAACTCTGATATGAATCACTAAGATATGCGAGAGATCTCAGGTGATGGATTCAGTCAGATCAGGTTCTACAAGACCATCCATCCATTGCCCCTTAGCCCAAAGCCATAGTGATCACGGTTGCTTCCCATTTGGGGGGGGGGCATTTCCTGGGGAAAAACGGTCCAAGGCACTTGGTCCCCCAAAGCGGCCAACTTGCATATCAATGTCCTAAAGATGAGAGCAGTGGTTTGAGTTACAGGCCATCCAAGATGCTCTCCCTTCTGAGACCATTGCACTTCAAAAGGACAGTGTCACTAGTTTGGTACATCAACAGGAGGGACCAGATTTTATTCCTTGTGTCGAGAAACGCTCAGTGTGGTACTAGGCAATCGCATCCAACTGCTTTCTTATAGCAATGTACATTCCGGGGAAGTCCAGTGTGATAGACAAACTGATCAGATGCATTCTTCTACCTCATGAGTGATATCTCATCAAGAATGTGACCAGAATGATTTTTCATCGATGGGGCCAGCTTTGCTGTGAACTTTTTGCTTCTCCTCTAAACAACAAATGCAGCAGCAACTTTGCCATAATCCCCCCATCACAGGAGGAATCTCCGAGTGAAGCTCTACTTCATGTTTGGCCTCCTGGTCTACTGTATGCCTGCCCACCAATCACATTAATTCCAAAATTCCTGTAAAACGCTGCCATGTTGAAGAGCAAGGTTATCCTCATTGCATCTTACTGGCCTTGACAGATGTGGTTTCCCATCCTTTGGCCTCATTTACTTCACCGATCCGAATGCAGATCTTCTGTCTCACCCAATAGGCATAATCCATCCATCCTGACATCAAATCTCACGCTGTCTGCCTGGTTTCTCCCATTCCTCTAATAGCCAGACAACTGTGCACTTCCCCTGTCCGACAAACGTTTATCTTCCCATAAACCAGCATGTAAACTCTATTCCAGTAAATGGAAAAGATTTGTTTACTGGGCACATCAAAATCTTGCTGAATGTTTTTCAGCTCTAATACATGACACGCTTTGAGTGTTTGACCATACTTTTTGAAAAAGGAGCTAGTTCCTCAGCCATCAAAGTTCAATTAGCAGTGATATCAAACTTTGACACAGGATTTGAGGGTTCCTCAGTAGCCTCTTACAAGTTGTGCAGAGTTTTCGTGAGAGGCACTCTACTTTTAAGACCTCCTTTTAAGGACCCTACTCCCCCATGGGATCTCAGTCTGGTACTGCAGGCACTTATACATTCCCCCTTTGAACTAGCAGCCAAGTGTGGCCTTAAGTATCTTGGAAAATATTTTTTCTACTAGCCATTATATCTGCTAGACAAATTTCAGAAATTCAGGCAGTCTTCAAAACCTCCATACTTGATTTTTCACGAGGATAGAGTAACATTGCAAACTAATGCCTCCTTCCTTCCCAAGGTAGTGTCCGGTTGAATATTAGTCAAGCCATTAATTTGCCAGTATTTTTTCCCAGCTTTGTTAACAAAGGTGAATACATGTTACATTTATTGGATGTTCACAGACAATTACATTCTTTCTTGCATAGAACAAAAGACGCAAGAAAAGTCAGTTGCGTGTTTTCTTTGCAGACTTGAAATTGGGCAAACCAGTTGCCAAAGTAAATTTGGATATTACCTTAACACAGCTGGTATGAGCCATTCAACTAGGTCCATGGCAACGTCATCTGTTTTCTTTTCCAGAATGCCCATGGACGACATGTGTAGCAGCAACTTGGGCTTCTCCCTATACTTTTTTTACTCATTACAAATTGGATCTGGTCTCCAGAGGCAGAGCATGATTTGGTTCATCTGTGCTCAGGAATATCCTTCCTTAGGATCCATCCAGGATTTTAGGTAGCTGGGGACTCTGCCCCATCAGTTGAGGATAGAATGAAAATTGACAACATCAGGTAAAGTAGTTGTATACTTACGATAACATTCCATCTGTGTTGTCAATTTTCATTCTTCCTTGACTTTCCTCTCACCCCCCCCCCCCCACCTTTCTGTTTACAAACTTGTGGAAAATTCGTTTTTAAAGGGACATCATTGCCCTTTATATTGAGCTCCAGATATAGTGTTTCTGTTTTCAGTACATTCAATTTTATTTATATCTCCTTATTTATACATAATAAATATTTCTTTATAGTAAAAATCAGCAAACAAAATCTGAGGTAATTTAAGCTTGGTGCGTTGTGGGTAAGGGAGAAGCTCACGAGTTTTTGGTTGCCATGAGCTTTAGCAACGGCCGAGTCAGATCCGAGGATCGGATCCAAACCCATCAGTTGAGGAAGACTGAAAATGGACAACACAGATGGAACGTTATAGTAAGTACATAACTTTTTCTTGATCCATAGCCATCCATTTCAAGAAACACAAATTTCTTCATGTGGAGACTTCTGTAGGAATGCCCCTTAAGCCATCATTCAGGTGTTCATCATAGTATTCACTATCCTAGTTTTCACTTCTTG
This sequence comes from Protopterus annectens, assembly GCF_019279795.1. Lineage (NCBI taxonomy): Eukaryota > Metazoa > Chordata > Ceratodontiformes > Protopteridae > Protopterus > Protopterus annectens. Next base: position 711,778,303 of record NC_056727.1, on the reverse strand, counting down.
GGATAACCTGCCTGTACAGAACCCGCATTTCTCCAGTCTTGCAGAGCTTTACCTTCTCCCACTGCTTCTGCTGAAGCCCTCACCTACAAACATAAGCATGTCAGCAGTATAACTGATGTAGTCGATAAAACAGTCTTCAGATCCTTCTTGCTGTCTAAGTGTATGCTTTCTGCATCATGCATAGTCCAGCAGTCCGCCTACCTCCAGGGAGCCAGATATGGTGTGTGGGTCGGTGTGGGTAAATCTAATACTAGAACTGAAGACATGATTATGAAGGTCAGTAATTGTATGACCCTATGTATGATTTATGGTGTGTGGAGAGCAGATTCTACACTAAGATTTCTTTAACAGGTGTCTGATTTGTCTTAGCCCAGAGCACACGATTTCTTCTCTGCACTGTGCATCTTTCACCCAAGGACAATCCAGTACTTTCAGAAGTATTTCTAGGAGTTTTCTTCCAAAAAGAGGTGCATGCCTGGTTTCATGCAGTAATGGCATTGGCCAAAGATTCCAAGAGTCTTCTTCCAAAGAAGAAAAAAAAACTAAGAAAAAAGGGATAACTGTAGAGAAATGGAGGACAAGACCAATGACTCTGGTTTCCAGAGGTCTTGCAAACACTGTGCAAAGAGGATTCACTTTTTGCAGCACCCAACTGCAGTGTGTGTTCCTACAGAGGCCTTTGGCATGACCATTTTGCAGACACCCATGTCTTCAGTTTCTGCCATGCCCTTCTGAACTGACATACCCAAGATCCCTTTGACAGATAAGACCCACTGGCAACAGGAGCATGCATCATGATATTGGAGGGGGAAGGTGGTATCCCCAGGATTTTTAGTTATAAAAGTGCAGCCTAGCTTGCCTTCGCCTAGGTAGGACAGTGCCTCGGCCAACTCCCCTTCCTGATATTCTTTTAATTCACTAGTCCAGCTGTCTGAAAGCTTCATGTCCTTTGTCGAAAAGGCCTGAGCTGAAAACCCATTTGGTGTTTGGACCCCCTTCTAAAAAGAGAAGAGTAGATCCTTTCTAAGATTAATCTTGACTGCACTGACTCTGAAGCTGATAAGCTGACAAGTTTCCACTGGACTCACCACCATGCCTTATGCTTCCCCACCAAAGGACTTTCAATTTGGGAATTTCCTTTTCATAGAATGACAAACTTTCCAAAGGAATCCATGGAATGCTTTGAAGCCTAACAGACACAGGGCCTTCAGTGGTCTCCCTGAACATAGTGCACTTGCAGATATTCTTCATGTTTCACTGTTGCAGTCATCACCTGTGGGGGTTATCCCTGCTGTGGTACCCTTCTGTCGGCCCGAATACCAGAGTCAGTGTTTTTCTGCGTCGTCTGCTTTCACTTGCTGGCTGACGTCAGGTCGTCAGTGCTATAAAGGAGGGCAGCCAACACCATTACATCAGTCTTTCTTGCCAAGGAGCCCCTAGCAGAAGCAGTTCGTAAGTGTGCCGGTTGGTCACTACCAGAGTTAAAATTACAGCTGAAAACATCTAAAGCTAAGTACCCCAACCGATGTCCGAAAAAGTTAACAATTTTCTTATCTGTGGAAAGCAAATACCATATAGAGACTTCCATTCATACTGCATCACTCATTTAGGCCCATACCACGACGTCCCCCATTGCTGGTTCGGTGCCCTCTTTAATGTGAGAACCATTCATTGTAGAGCTCTTTTTGTAGTCTGGTATTTTCATCTTCTGTCTCTGCATTACGAAATAGCATCTGTCACTTAACAATCCGTAGACTTTCTGAAAAAAATGTAAGTATAAAGATTACACAAGACCAAGCCTTCTGACGACTCTACCGCTGAGCAGGTTGTCAGTTCTCTGGAATTCAGTGAGGCGCTTTTGAAGCCCCTTATGCCTGATTCAATACCTTTGCAGGCCTTGAGACCCTTTCAGAGTCCGGTATGTCACAGAAATCTTCATCTTCTGAGCCTTTGGTTGTCTCTGCCTTGGTTGGGTCCGGAGCCGCAATGCAGGCACCGGCTTCTGAGGAGGTTTTTTGCACTACCGAATCTAGACAAAAAAAGACGTCTTCTCCTCCAACTACCGTTTCTCTCAGACCGTTGGATACTCTTAGGCCTAGAGGCAGGGCCACTCCTAGGAAAACTACCCGTAGCCATCATTTTACCCCTGCTCCACCGCCCCAAGCTCAAATGATTAAAATGGTGGAGGATCTTATCACCTTTATCAGGGGTAGTCAGGCCGCACCTTTTAAAAAGAAGAGACCCTTCCCCTGAAATACTGACAGAACAGGATTCTGAGGAGTTTGATTATTCAGATTTTGAAGAGGAACAACCTCTTACTGCTTATGAAGATTCAGATGCAGAGGAATACTTTCCTTCTGCCTCCCCACCTTCACACCCTCAGGGAACATTTCCACTGGGAATGCCAGGAATTCCCTCCGTCTAAGAGGCTAAGAGTTTCTAGACATGCCTCAGCACAGACCCTTGACCATCCCTGTAATCTTAGAGGTGGTTGATGCATCCAGCTTAACTCCTGACGCCCTCCCACCTGCTCCCAGAAAACCTGACCGGTATTAGAGTATTTGATTTTCACAAATACCTGTACAGAAATCCTGCTGCAGACCCAGAGGTCATTACACAGGGACCAAAAGAAGCTAAGGCTAGTTCAGCAAAGAATCCTACTCCTGACAAGTACTCCAGAGCTCTGGGCAGATGGAGTAAAAAAGTATACACCTCTGTAACCTTAGCTGTCAGAGAACTCAACTGTCAGTTCCATATGTTAAAATATCAACAACACACTTTGGAACTATTACAGCAAAAGATTTCAAACTTTCTTGACTGTGCCAATTCGAACGTTAGCAGATTTGCTGCACTCTACTTGTCAAGTGGCTAAACACTCATTACACTGTGGATATGACACCCTAGAAGCCTCAAGCAGGGCAGCAATGCCAGGATCTGTCATTAGGAGACAGGCATGGTTGAAGGAACAACCTCCCCCTGATCATGTCAAATCTAAATTACTTGATGTGCCCTTGGATAAGGACCGCTTGTTTGGAGTAAAAGCAGAAGAGCTTCTCTAAAAATATGGAAGACAAAGCAAAATCTATGCAAACAGTAAAAGACTTCAGGTACAACCTCCTAGGTTCAGCGGGAATTTTCCTCTCAAAACACTGGTCCTTTCCTTTACCTAGCAGACAGGAGTAAGGTAAGCCCTGCAGGGACAGACCACCCAGACTCCTATCTCAGGGACAGCAGAGAACCAAACAGTGGACCACTTCCACTACTAAGGCAGGGAGTTCTAAGCCATACCTCTATGGCAAAAGCTCTCAATGACTCCCTCTCCCCCCTCTGCCCTCTTTTCACTCACCAATAACTAGGAGGAAGACTCTGCCTCTGCAAAGAGAATTGGCTTTCTGTAACTAAGGACCAATGGATGGATCTTAAAGATCATTTGAGGGATACAAGTTCTCCTTCAACGAACTCCCAGTTCCAAAAGGGTAGCCAGACTTGCCTCCAAATCAGTAGGCAGAGGGACTGAAACAAGTCCAAATTCTCATATCCCAAGGGGCAGTAGAACCTGTCGCCTGAGATCAAACAGGCAAAGGCTTTAATTCCAGACTACTCCTTGTTCCCAGAAAAGAGGGCACTTGGTGCTCCATCCTGGATCTATCCATTCTGAACACCTTCCTGGTGATCCCCAAATTCAAAATGCTAACTTTGAAACACCTACTGCCTATGCTGACAAAAAATGCTTAGTTAGTGACCTTAGATCTAAAAGATGCCTACCTCCACATCCCCATAAGGGAATCCTGCAGGAAATTCCTTTGCTTCAGAGAAGACTCACAACACTTTCAGTTCTCTGCACTACCCTTTGGCTTATCTACTGCTCCCAGAGTATTCACCAAATGCTTAGCCCAGCCATAGCCTTTTGCAGACAGAAAAATATACAAATTTACCCTTATCTGGATGACTGCCTCATTCAGGCAGATTACAAAGAAAAGCTCCTCAGGGACCTCCTTTTTGTCAAAACCCTCCTAATCTCCTTAGGGTACGCCATCAACGAGAAGGAATCAAGGCAAACCCCCTCCAGGAAGATCATTTTCTTGGGGCACTGCTGGACACAGTATTCCAAATGGCCTTCCTATCCCCAGAAAAACACAGCTTCCTGCCTCTCTATTTTACCCAGATGGCTTCCAGAAGTCACCTCACTGCGAGGAAGTTCCTGCAAGCCTTGGGGTACATGGCATCTTGCATCCTTCTAATTCCTCTGGCCAGGCTTCACATGAGAAAACTTTAGTGGTACGTAAAGAACCTTTGGTGTCAGCACTCTCAACCTCTAGAGACCTTTCTACCTCTGATCCCCGTGTAAGGGCCGAGTTTCTCTGGTGCACAGGGGCCTGTGCTCAGAACAAGGGTCTTCCCTTCACTCTGCCCAGCTGGGCAGACTATTACCACAGATGCCTCAGACATAGCTTGGAGCACTCACCTAGAAGGCAGGTGCACCCAAGGTCTTTGGGATGCCCAGCACCTTCCCTTACACATCATCCAGAAGGAAATTATAGCAGTACAAAAGGCTCTGGCATCCTTCAAACCCCATCTCAAGCCAGGGGTTTTCCTTATCAAAACCGACAACACCACAGTAATATAGTACATCAACAAACTGGGAGGGACCCAATCTTACCCTCTCTGCAGGCCAGACATGAACCTCTGGCTGACAGCCTCTTCCATGGGACTACACCTGATAGCACAATACCTACCAGGGATCAATAACACCCTGGCAGACTACTTGAGCAGAATCTTACTGGACCCCCACGAATGGCAGCGCCACAGAAAAATCTTTTTGCAAATCACTCGAGCGTGCAGGGACTCCGGAGGTGAATCTCTTTGCTTTGCATTCCACCCATCAGCTGAAAAAATACTGTACCAGGGAGTATCACCACCTAGTGTGGAAGGTGGATGCCTTGACCTTCGCCTGGAACACCCTCTTTGTGTACACATTCCCTCCTTTGCCTGTTATCTCTGGGGTACTGATCAAAATACAGGAGGACAGACCAAAGGCCATCCTCATTGCTCCAGATTGGCCCAGGCAACATTGGTACCCCTTACTGCGCAGCCTGACCTTAGTCTCCCAGGGGCCCCTGTTAAGCAGACAGGTCCTAGACATTGTCACAGAGGCCAGAAGGCCCAGCACCAGAAAACCTTACTCAGGAAAATGGAAAAGATTCTGCTCCTGGAGCGAGTCCAGAGGGGGCAGTACCTCACATCCTTCCATCCCTCTTATCCTGAACTACCTAGCGGAGCTACTTAATAGTGGCCACTCCTTCTCCTCTATTAAAATCCACGCCTCAGCCATTTCAGCTCATTTTGATACAGAACAGCGCCTGTTTTTTCCCATCCTTTGATTAAACAATTTCTCAGAGGGGCTTCTAATATCAGACCTCCCAGAAGGCCCACCCACTCCAGCCTGGGACCTGAATTATGTTTTGGAAAAACTACCTTTGCCACCCTTCGGACCTGCTGCTTCAGCAGAACCTAAGATACCTTTCCTGGAAGACTGCTTTTCTCCTAGCTATCACCTCAACCAGAAGGGTTTCACAGCTTCAGGCACTGATGGCCATTAAGCCTTTCATCATCTTCCATGCAGACAGGGTCTCCCTGAGGATCAATCTCTCCTTTATGCCCAAGGTGGTATCTATTGTAACTCTCAACCAGGCCATACACCTACTCACTTTCTTTTCTAACCCTCAAAACAAGGGGGAAAGAATTCTGCACTCACTAGATGTGCACGGACAGCTCAGATACTATCTGGACTGTACTAAACCCTTCAGGAAAACAGACCAGCTACTTGTAAGCTTTGCCCTAAGGGCGGAGGGGAAGCCCATTCCCAAACAATTTACAAATGGATATCACACTGTATCTATTTCTACTACAGTTTGCATGGGAAACCCCCCCCCCCCTCCCCCAGGTCTATTTGAATCCTTTCCACTAGGGCGGCCTCCACTTCCACAGCATTCCTCAGAGGAGTTCCCACCAGGGACGTCCTGGAAGCTGCCTCCTGAACTTCTGTCCATACCTTTACCAAGCATTACCACCTACCTCTATTTTCTAAGGCTGGAGCAGGATTTGCCTCTGCAGTTCTGCAGGGCATGCTGACCCATTCCGAGGTCTCTTACTTATCCTACCACCCCTCTCCTCAGCTTTGGGAATCCTCCCACAGGTGATGACTGCAACAGTGAAACATGAATATAGTACAGTTGTGTACACTTAACATAAATGTAGATGTTCGAGTGTATTCACTGTTGCAGTCCTAGATGTCCTTCAAGGATGCATCTGCAGTCCTAACAAATGGGTTGTCCTGTCGTCAGGCAGCCCTTCGGCAGCGGATTCCCAAGTCAGTCTGGCCTCGGCTGGTGTCGCCTCAGCCAATGTCAGAAAAAGTGAAATACTGTTTAACTTTGGGGGAAACAAATACATAAAGATTTCCTCACTCTTACTGCTTTACTGTTGCCCCCACCAGACCACGTAGCAGCCTGTTTAGAACAGCTGCTACCCTAGTTGAATCGGCCTCTGAGTTTTGGCCTATACTAATGTGGTTCCTCTAGAATTATCGGACACCATCCTTTGGATGGCCTCCTGCAGCCATGTCCTGAGCCAGTGTCCTCAGATGATTCTTCTGATGATTCAGACATTACAGTTTTCTACTTATGAAGATTCCGATGCTGAAGAATCTATTCCTCTGCCCCTCCACCCATGCCATGAGAGAGCAATTCCAATGGCAGGGGACGATTTTCTTCAGGATTCAAGAAAAAAGGCTTACCTTTCTACCCAGTTCTTCCTGTTGTGGATGATGCATTTAATGATGTTTGCACTGCTCCTGATACTTTACCTCCAGCCCCTGCCAAGCCGATAGGTTTTTACAGGGTACCGACACCACATCACCACTACAAGGCTCCACCCACAGATCCCCTGAGACTATCTCCCCAGGGGCCTAAGGCAGTAAAGTTTACACCTCCATGATCCAATACCAAGAGTTTATGCTTGATCAGTTAACTAAGAAACTGTCCTCTGATGATTGGCAGTTATAAGAAGGCATGCATGGTTGAAAGAACAGGTCTTGCGGTGTTATTTAAAGCAAAGCTATTAGATGCTCCTATGGATAAGGTCAGTCTATTTGGTTCTCCTGCCCAGCAAGGTAATGAAGAAAATGGAAAAGGAAGAAAAAACAATCACAAACGGTTAAAACAGGTCTAGCCCAAGGCCCCCCCAAAGGTTAGCAGGAACTGGCCTTCCAAAATTGGTCCTTTCCAGACCCCCTCTAAATCTCAGAGAGAGAGAGGGCTGATCGATCCAGGAGGTGCCTATCCAGGAGGAGGTGCCCTGCAGTGGAAAGTTAGCCTTATTTTAAAAAAAAAATTGCTATATCACACAGTCAATTTAAAAAGTCAAGACTGATACCATCCAAACAAGAACATTCTTGGGTGCAGAATTGGACACAAAAACAGATGGCATTCCCTAACTGCAGAAAAACAAGAACAACGCAGGCCTTGGGCTTCATGGCATCATGCATAATCCTGGTCCCCCAGCCAGACTGCATATGAGAAAGCTACAGTGGTACCTAAAAGTTTATGGTCTCAACACAGGCAGAGCTTAGAAAACCTAAATACCACTAATCCCATCTGAAACAAGGGCCCACATGCTGGAAAAATGCATACAAGGATTATGGACTCCAGATCAGCTGCACCTGCATAAAAAAAAAAAAATGCTGGCAGTAAAACTACCTCGGATGCCCACGAATGGATGCTACACCGGGACATAAAGGCCATCACAAAGAAATATCCTTCAGTTGGTTGGAAAGGCTGACAGCATATGCATTCCCCACTCTTTCCTTGATGCACAAGGTACTACTGAAAATCAAAGAGAAACTTCAGGATAACCAAGACAACACTGGTATCCATTGCTGAGGAGCATGTCTGTATTGCAGGGGATCCCTACTTACCATAACAGGATAGCATCTGCAACAACCCATTTGTTAGGACTGCAGATGCTATTTTCTCACTCTCCTTCTCCCTTACATCATCTTTCTTTAGGAAGACAAGTTTCTAATGGTGGCTTTTAGCCACCAGGATCACTTTACCATATTTACTTGGGCCTCTGACTGGTTAGGGCAAGAAAAACTGATGTAATGGCATTGGCTGCCTTCCTTTATAGCACTGACGATCTGACATCAGCCAGCAAGCGACAGCAGCCGACGCAGAAAAACATTGACTCTGGTATTTTGGCCGGCCAAGGGCTACTACAGCAGGGATAACCCCCACAGGTGATGACTGCAACAGTGAGTACACTCAAACATCTACATTTATGTTGTGTACACAACTGTACTTTCTTCCATTGTTAGATGTCCTGCAATATCTGTTTCAGAAAGTGTCACTGGAATCTCAGCTCCCCCCCCCCCCCCCCCCAATATGTCTACAAACCCTGACTGTTTTTACAGGGTCAAGAGCTCCCACAAATATGTATATAGGAATCTGCTAGCTGATCCAGATATGGTGCCACTGAACCTTAGTAAGGGAACGGTCTCTGCTACTACCAGAAACCATATCCTAGATAAGAGAGAAGAGCCATTTACAGATTTGATATGAAGCTGCATACTGCTGCTACCCTTTCCTTCAGGGCCTTGAAACCAAGTCTCGCATGCTATTGTATCAGCAAACCTTGTTGGAGTAAATGAAGGCAAAGGTAGAAGGGAAATTGAAAATCATGTCTTTAAGACCAGAGTTGCTTGATTTGTAAGATTTTTCTAATTTGCCAAGCCCTCTAAGCAATGTTATGATGCAGTAGATGCAACATGTAGGGCAGCAGCTATGGGATCAGTTATCAGGTGTCATGCCTGGCTAAGAGCTATTCCCTTGCAGATAATGTTAAAACATAGGTCCTCAGTGTCTTAAGTAAGGATCTCCTCTTTGAACCCATATCTCCTAAGGCATATAAAAAACTAGAGGAAAAGTAAAGCCACCCAGTCGAACAGATGATCTTCTATTCACTGTTTCAGTATTTTTTACATATGGGTTGTATTCCGCTCCACGATCCGACATCCGGCTGTTATACAAAAGCTTAATGTGGGACGTCTCACAAAGGCACAGAGAAAGTCAGCCATAAAAGGGATGTCAGCTTGTACATACCTTACTCAGAACTTTTTCTCCGCCGTTCAGAAAGGTTGACTCGTATGTTCAGTCTGCCGTTGGATTGTGTGGATTCGCTTTACAGTTTCAGGTAAGTACTCCATTGGGGATTTCATTTGTTACTACTGCCTTCTGTTAATGTCCTCTAGAAATACCAAGTGTAGGTGTGGAAGGCAAATTCCACATAAGGATAGTTACGAGCTTTGCTTGTTTTGCATAGGGCATGCTCACAATCATTGGTCCTGTTCTATCTGTCAGGCCTTTGTACCTAAGACTTTACGGTCGTTTATCGGCTTTAAAGCTCTACTTGGAAAACCAGAGACTTAAACATTTGGCTAGGTATGCAATGGAAGGTTCCTAGAATTCTTCTGAGCTGTCCATGAAGAGGAAGGTTAGTAAAGCCAGGCATGAATCCTCTTCAGCTGTGCCTTCTGTCTCTGGCATACCCCTTAAGGTTGATAAACTCAGCGGTGAGTTGAAGGTAGTGTCCACGCCTTCAGCGGGTACCTCTTTGGAAGCATTCAGAAGTGGGGATCTGAGCACGTCCAAAGCAATGCAAATGTCCAGTTTGGATGACTTGGGTGAACCACAGCTTATTATTTTGGAGGACTCTGGAACCATTCCTGCTTCCATGCCTAACGAAGTCCCGGGCCTAAGGCCTACGTCTGCACTTTCTTCACTGCAAGAGAAGCATGTTAAAAAGAAGCAGAAGATGAGGCATTCCACTGTCCCTTCCATCCCTCTGTTGGATTGGGATGCCTTTTCCCAGGGTTTTAAGGCTCTGATTACTTTGACGTCCAACTTCAGCTTCACCCATTTCAAAGCCTGCTTTTTGCTCTCTCCTTGTTCTGCTATCTGCTTCCCAGGAGTCTTCTACTGTGCAGTCGGCATCTTACCCAGTACAGAATTCTGATGAAAGGTAGTCTTCAAATGAAGACTCTCTAGCATACGCAACACAAATCCCTTCCCCTTTGGAATATGCTTCCCAAGAGGAAGAGTCTAATGGGAGGGATTCCCCATGGAAGTACTTTCCTTTGGGGAGACTGTCAATAGGGTTGGGAGGGTGGCCTAATGGTTAAGGTGTTTGCCTTACAAACACAAGGTGCAGGGTTAGAGTCTCACAAGGGATAATTGACTAGGCTTAAAATGGCTCATCAGCGCAGTTAGCCTAGTACTAATCTATAAAAAAAATAAATAAATAAATAAAATGAGGGAATTCTTTAAGTGGGATTCTTCCCAAATCTCTGAGGAGCAAAAAAGATATGATAATCTTCAACTGGAGGCACCTGCTCCTTCTGCAATAACTCCAGACCTTTCAGCTTTCTTAGCTGCCTTTGCATCTACTTCTAAGACCCCAGACTGTCAAGCTCCTGCTCGAAAAAGGCCTGACTCTCTTAGAAGGTCAAAGAGGATTGCAAGTTTCTTTTTAAATGTCCTTCAGCTGACCCAGCTGTGCTATCCATTACTTCTGACAAATATTCTCATGTTGCTCCTTTAAATAAGTAGATGTTTTTCGTGTTTCACTGTTGCAGTCATTACATTTGGGGTAATCTGCTTGGGTCCTGCATTGGTTACTGTCCCTTCTTCCATGATGTCAGGTAGTCAGGGGTATAAAACATGCAGCCGACGCCATTACATCAGTCTTTCTTGCCGTGCAGTGCCCGAAGCAGAAGCAGTTCGCAAGTGCCGGTAGGCCGACTCCTAAAATTTTCGTTTTCGAGTTTCAGCTCCAAAGTCTTCAACTTAAAGCCAAGTACCCCGTTGGGGAAACTTTTCTTGCTTCTTACTGATGTCAGTAAAAGTTAATAACTGCATTACTTGTGGAAAACAAGTATCTCATAAAGATTTTCATTCGTACTGTATTCCTTGCCTAGGCCCTGACCACAACGTACCTTACTGTCTGTTTTGTGCTTTATTTAATCAGCGCACTGTCAGTCGTAGTTATATTTTTGCCTCTCATTTCGGTTCTCAGTTTAATTATCGACTAAGGTCGTTGACTAGCCATCCGACTACCGGGATTCCGAAAAAACACAGATAAAGACAGAGACATGCCGTCGAGGTCCAAAACTGCCGACTATGCTTCTCCTAAGCCAGTCGCCAGTTCACCGGTACTCAGTGAGGTGCTTTCGCAGCCCCTCGTACCTGCTACTTCTGATTCACAGGCTTTTACTGAGACCCATTCGAAGTCCGGTATGGCGCGAGATACTTCAACTATGGAACCTGCGGATGTCTCTACCTTGGATGGGTCCGGAGCCGCTGTGCAGGCACCGGCTTTTGAGGGTGTAGTCAGGCCTACAGACTTGCATATTAAAATGAAACCTCCTTCATTACTAAGGTCTAAATCTCTATCCATGTCTATAAAATCGACGCACAGGCCCCTATGCCTGAAAAACAAATGATAAAAATGGCTGAAGATCTAATAACTCTAATCAGGGGTAGTCAACCCCCCCCAAAGAGGCCTAGGGCTGAGCTTGCTTATGAATCTTCTGATCAAGATTCTGTTTCTTCTGACTCTTCTAATGACCTGGATTTGTCCAGACCTACTTATGAGGATTCTGATGCAGAGGATTCCATTCCCTCTGCTTCCCCTCCTGAGGATTTTTCTTTTGGGGAAACTACATTTTTAAGGGAGCATTTCCACTAGGAAAGCCAGGAATTTTCTGATTCAAAAATGAGGCTTAGGGATTTCCTTCTACCTCAGCATAGGCCTTTGGCTATACCTCCTGTACTAGAGATTGTTGATGTGTTCTCAGAATCCAGTTTGGCCCTTGATTCCCTGCCTCCGGCTCCTAGTAAACCTGGCAGGTACTACAGGGTTCCTAAGTCCCACAAGTTCCTTTTCAAAAATCCTGTTGCAGATCCAGAAACCATTTCTCAGGGACCCAAGGGCATTAAGGCTTCTACTGCTAAAAAATCCTACCCCTTCTAATAGAGACTCCAGGGCCCTGGATAGATGGGGTAAAAAGGTTTATACTTCTGCAACCTTGGCAATCAGAGCTTTGAACTGCCAATTTCATATGTTAAAATATCAACAGCATATTATTGGACTGCTTAAACAGAAAATGATTATTCCTGACTGTGTAGAAAATAAAGATTTACAGGATTTAATGCATTCTGCTGAACAGGTTGGAAAACATTTTGCAATGTGGTTTTGATTCTTTAGAGGCCTCCTGCAGGGCTGCTGTTACTGGGTCTGTGCTTAGAAGGCATGCTTGGCTTAAGGAGCTATCTTTGCCTGATCATGTTAAAGCTAAATTGTTGGATGCTCCTTTAAATCAGGACTGCCTGTTTGGCAATAAGGTTCATAGGTAGGTACTAGGCTATCGGCCCATGGGCCTACGTAAGCCTAGCCAGCAAGGTACCATCGCTTACGCCACCCAAGAAAGTTTTTTTTCCTGTGCCACTGTCGACCAGAGACACAAGTGATCCCCAAGGTGTATTTCCTGTTTCCATCCACTCATCAAGATTTTTCTTGACGAGTGCTAATGAAGAACTTTGCTTGACATAGATGGGTAGCTTGTTCCAGAGTATAGGAAGTCTCTGGGACATGAATCTATCCCTCCAGCGTGTCCTGTTTATTGTGGTGACAAGGTTTAGGTCCCTAGAGTGTGTAGCTTGGAGGGACTGGGATTTCTTTAGGTGTAGCATGTTCAACAGCTCTGGGTTTGACATAGTAGGCGATATGCTATGGGGTAAAGCTGGAGTTTTTTGAGGCGGTCATTGTAGGGCATTTGTTTGAGGCCAGTAATCTTTGTGCGGTACCTCTGTGGCCTTTCCAGCTGCTGCAGATGTCTTGTGAGGTACATTCCAAAAGGGGCGTTGCACTCTATAATGGGTCTGAGTGACGAGTAGAGGGGAACAATGACCTCTTTTTTCCTGGATGAGAACCCTTTTTATGATGAGGTGTGCCATGTAGAAGGACTTCCTGACTACTGTGGCGATGTGACTATCAAAGGAGAGACTACTGTCCACCTGGGTCCCAAGGTCTCTTATGTTAAGTAGAGAGTATGTCTCTTGGTGTTAAGTAGATTGCTGCCTATGTGGTAGTTCATGGATAGAGTTTTTACCAAAGGGGATGACACTGCACTTTTTGGCATTGAGCTTGAGGCCATGGCTCTGACACCAGGCATCTGTCTTAGTGAGGACCTTCTGTAGGATGTCCACATCATTTGGGGACTTGACTATGGCTCCTAGTTTGCAGTCATCTGCGAACTTAGTCAGCCAGAGGCTGAAGAAGTTCTAAAAAAAGATGGAAGATAAAGCTAAATCTATGCAAACTGTTAAAGATTTCTTACAAGTGCAACCTCCAAGATTTAGTAGACACTGGCCTACTAAGAATTGGTCCTTTCCAGCCCCTTCCAGATCTTCTCAAGCCAGACGCACAAAAAAACCCAGGTTTCAGTCCAAGGAGACTCCCAGAACTAAGCAGTGGGGGGCCTCCACTTCCAAATCTGGAAATAACAAGACACCCCCCTATAGTAAAAAGTCTCAATGACTTCCTTTAAAATTACCAAGCACTTATATTTTAACCGCCCCTTTGGGGGGAAAGATTGCTCTTCATGCAAAGAACTGGGAACTCATAACTCAGGACAAATGGGTTTTAAATATAGTGTCCCAGGGATACAGATTTCATTTCCACACGTTGCCGACACCAAACGGGTGGCCAGACTTGCCCCCAAATCAGTGGGCAGAGGCTCAAAAACAAGTACTTTCCCTCTTAAGCATGGGGGCTATTCAACTGGTACCAGAAGAGGAAAAGGGACAAGGTTTCTATTCCAGGCTTTTTCTAGTATCCAGAAAAGACAAATCATGGCGTCCAGTCCTGGACCGGTCTACTCTAAACACCTTTCTGGAGATTTCAAAATTCAAGATGCTGACTCTTGACCAGTTACTTCCTATGCTAGGCAAAGACGCCTGATTGGCAACTCTAAATTTAAAAGAAGCATACCAGCACATCCCAATCAGGGAATCTTGCAGAAGATACCTACGCTTCAAAGCAGGCTACTTGCATTATCAGTTCTCTGCACTGCCCTTTGGCTCGTCTCCTGCGCCCAGAGTATTCACAAAGTGCCTGGTTCCAGTTATTGCATTTTGCAGGCAAAGAAATATTCAAATATACCCGTACCTGGACGATTGTCTAATTCAGGCAGAAAACCAGGGCATACGTCTAAATCATCTGGCGTATATAAAAAGGGTTCTAACTTGTCAGGGGTACACCATAAACGAAAAGAAATCACAACTGGTACCCTGTCAACAGATTACATTCCTGGGTGCGAGCTTGAATACAACTGACCAGATGGCTTTCCTCACGCCAGAGAAGCAAATAAATTTGGTAACTTACTTCAAACAAGTGGCCACAAAAGCCCTACTATCTGCAAGACAAATACTGCAAGCCTTGGGGTTCATGACCTCCTGCATTCTTTTAATTCGATATGCAAGACTGCATATGAGGAAACTGCAGTGGTATCTAAAAAGTCTATGGAGTCAACATTGTCGGCCTGGAAACGGATTCTTATCATACCGTGCCTACGCCTAGAGTTCCTATGGCGGGCAGAAGCCTGCCACCAAAACAAGGGACTGCCATTCACACTACCCCCTGCTGCCCAAACCCTAACTACAGATGCATCATACTATGCATGAGGGGCTCACCTGGCAGGGAAGTGCAGTCAGGGCAAATGGAACCCAAATCAAATGCACCTACATTTCAATCAAAAAGAAATGTTAGCTGTACAGAATGCTCTGACAGCCTTCAAGGACTACATTCTTCCAGGACAACTAATGGTAAAGATGGACAACACCATGGTTATGTGGTACATAAGCAGGGGGGTACACATTCCTACCCACTCTGCAGACTAGCCATGGCATTGTGGAACACAGCCTTGAGGTACCAAATGCATCTACAAGTTCAAGTCCTGCCAGGAAAATTGAGTACACTGGCAGACTGACTAAGCAGATACCTCATGGACCCCACACGAGTGGAAACTGGAACCACGGATTTTCAACATGTTGACAAGCGAATGGGGGAGCCCAGACATAGATCTATTTGCCTCTTCCCAGAACTACCAGTTGGACAAGTTTTGCACAAGGACTCCCCACAAGCCTGGAAAGTGGATGCTCTGTCCTTCAGCTGGAAAAAACTATCAGTCTGCACCTTTTCCCCTCTGCCTCTGCTCTCCAAAGTTCTAGTAAAAGTCAAACAGGACAAGCCAAGGATGATTTTGATTGCTCCAGACTGGCCGCGTCAACACTGGTGTACCCCCTCCTGCACAGTGTCGCAAATATCTCCACGGCACCTGCCTCGGACCCCTTCCCTGCTGTCTCAGCAGGCCAAATTCTGCATCCTCAGCTTCCAACGTTGAAACTTGCAGCCTGGTGAATCACTTAAATTCACCATTATCATCCCTCAGCAAACCTGTGATGGATGTCATCTTGGAGGCGAGGAGACCTAGTACTAGAAAATCTTATGCTGACAAATGGAAAAGATTCTGTGCCTGCAACCAATCTTTAGGAATGAGCACAGCAGCACCCAATTTACCTCAGATTTTGCAATACTTAACTGAGATGCTTCACAAAGCCCTGTCTTTGTCCTCCATTAAAATCCACGCCTCAGCTGTTTCAGCTCACTATAACACAGAACCACCCCTCTTCTCTCATCCTCTGCTCAAGCAGTATCTCAGAAGGGCAAAAAACTTGAGACCACCCAGGAGAGCTCCTACCCCTGCCTGGGACCTTAACTTTGTTTTGGAGAAACTCACTCTACCTCCTTATGAGCCAGCTGCTACTGCAGACTTAAAATTTCTTTCTTGGAAAACAGCCTTCCTTTTAGCAATCACTTCAGCTAGAGGGATCTCTGAATTACAGGCTCTTATGGCAGTGGAGCCTTTCATCATCTTTTATGCGGACACGGTATCCCTCAGGACCAATCCATCCTTCATGCTCAAGGTGGTTTCCAGTGTGGCTCTTAATCAGTCCATTCATTTGCCAACCTTCTTCCCCAATCCACAGAACAAAGAGGAACGGATTCTGCATTCCTTGGTTGTGCACAGACAACTAAGATTCTACTTGGACAGAGCTAAATCTAGAAGAAAATCAGAACAATTGCTGGTAGCATTTGCTGCAGGGGCAGAGGGGAAGGCATTGCATTCATTTCTGCTATAAGCACCATGGAAAACCTATCCCCCAGGGGATCAGATCTCATTCCACCAGATCTGCATCTACTTCTGCAGGGAAATCCTAGGAGCTACCGCCTGGAGTTCTGTACGTACTTTCACCAAGCACGATCATTTACCAATTTTCTCTAAATCCAGAGCTGGCTTTGCCACTGCTGTCTTCTTGCAGGGCCTTTATAACTGGCCCTAATGCTATATAACCTCCTCCTCCCAACCATAGCTTTGGGAATCTACCCAAATGTAATGACTGCAACAGTGAAACACGAAGAACATAGTACAGTTTATTTTTTCTGACTATTCTCCTTTCATTTACTATGCTTAAAAGCCTTTTTGGTTTATTTGCTTTTGGTTGGAGGCATACCTTTGTGTTTATTTGCTCCCCATTAGGGGGGCACCTGACATGGGGCACGAAAAACTAATATAATGGCGTCGGCTGGATGTTTTATTCCCCTGACGTCATGGAAGTAGGGACAGCAACCGACGCAGGACCCAAGACTTTGTTAATCAGGCCGACTGAGGGCAACCTGCCAGCAGATTACCCCAAATGTAATGACTGCAACAGTGAATACACTCTAACATCTACATTTATGGTAAGTGTACACAACTGTACTTTCCCTTAGGACAGAAAAAGCTAAGTTTTGTAAAGGTTGGGAAAGAAGGTTTATACTTCCACCTTGGCTATCAGAGCCATTAATTACCCAGACACGCATGTCTCTGTATGCTCTAGCTTTGCTTTCACAGGCTTCTCAGGCCCTGTCCCAAATGTTCATCGTGTTACCCTGCTGCAGTCATCACACTTGGGTTATCCTGCCATCAGTTGGTCCCGCAGTCTACCCGAATTCCAAAGTCTTGGTCTGGCGTCGGTTGCTGTCGCTTCTTCCCTGACGTCAGTGCGCCAGGGGTATATAAGAGGCATCTGACGCCATTTTCTTCAGTCTATTTTGCCGTGCAGTGCCCGAAGCAGAAGCAGCTTGCAAGTGCCGGTCGGCCGACACCTGAGATTTTCGAATTGAGTTTCAGTCCAAAGTCTTCAAAGTTAAGTACCCCGTTGGGGAACCTTTTCTTGCCTCAGTCCGATGTCAGAAAAAGTTAATAATTGCATTTCTTGCGGGAAGCAAATACCTCATAAGGACTTTCATTCTTATTGTATACCTTGCCTAGGCCCAGACCACGACGTCACTGGTTGTCGGTTTTGTGCTAGGTTCAATAAGCGAACTATAAAGGGACACTTTGATTTCGCACGACACTACGGTAGGAAATTTAATTGCACTATGCCTTCGGAGCAACCGACTACCGTGCATAAAAAACGCAAAGATAGACAGGCAGCCTAGATCCAAGCCAGACTCCGAGGCCTCTGCTGGGGCCGGTCGCCGGTTCTCCGGTTTTCAGTTGGGCGCCTACGCACCCCCTGGCTACCGCAGAATTGGGACCCCAGACCGCTTCGGAATGTCTAGCAGAGAGTTCTAGGCCGACGCAGCCATTTTCTTTAGGCCCTACCTACAACATTGCGGAAGGAGAAGCCAGTGCTGTAGAAACACCTTTGGTTTCAGAAGGTGTCTTCAGACCGACTACTCTCACCATAAAATCCTATGCTAAGCTTAAGACTCCTCTAAAACCAAAAAAGTCTGAACTTCAGTCTCCAGTTCAAAGCTCCATGCCTAAGAAACAGATGCTTAAAATGGCTGAAGATTTGATTTCTTTAATCAAGGGTTCCCAACCCCCCCCCCCCCCCGACAAAAGGCCTAGACAAGAGGAGGATTATGCCTCCTCTGATCATGTGTCTATTTTCTCAGGCTCCTCTGAGGAACAGGATTACTCCTTTTCCCCTTATGAAGATTCTGATGCTGAAGATTCCATTCCCTCAGCTTCTCCCCCTGAAGACTATTCCTTTGGGGAAACCTTACATACCATGAGGGAACATTTCCACTGGGAAGGTCAGGACTACTCTGACTCAAAGAAAAGGCTCCGAGAGTTTCTTTTACTCCCGCAGCACAGACCACTTGCTATCCCCCCCCCCCAGTTTTAGACATTGTGGGTGATGTTTACTTAGAATCTAGTGTAAATCCAGATTCTCTGCCTCCTGCTCCAGCCAAACCAGATGGATACTATAGAGTGCCTGACTCACACAAATTCCTTTAGAAAAGCCCTGCTGCTGATCCAGAGACAATCTCCCAGAGTCCCAAAGGGGCTAAGGCTTCTATGGCTAAAAATCCTGTAACCTCTGCAAGGGACTCCAGAGCACTAGATACATGGGGGAAGAAGGTTTACACCTCAGCTACTCTAGCTATGAGAGCACTAAATTGTCAATTTCACATGCTTAAATACCAGCAATTCGTAATGTCTCAAATGAAACAAAAGATGAGCACACACCCTCAACAGTCTGAATTTAAGGAAATGCAGGATCTGTTGCATGCAGCTGAACAGGTGGGCAAGCATACTTTACAATGTGGATTTGATTCCTTGGAAGCTTCCTGTAGAGCAGCTGTTACTGGGTCTGTTATATGTAGGCATGCTTGGTTAAAGGAACAAACTCTGCCTGAACATGTTAAAGCAAAGCTACTAGATGCACCCTTACAGCAGGATGTCTTATTTGGGGTTAAAGCGAAGAGGTTTTAAAGAAAATGGAGGATAATGCAACATCTATGCAGACGGTCAAAGATTTCTTACAGGTACAGCCCCCACATTCAGCAGAAATTGGCCAACAAAGAATTGGTCCTTTCCAGTTTCTGACAGACCACAGAGGGGTAAATACAGGCGCCCAAGGGGCAGAGGTCAAGCACAAATCCCTTATAAACCTCGTCAATGGGGCACTGCAACACAGAAGGGAGGAGAAGACGGGTCCCAAACTACTAGAAGGCAAACACAATGACTTGCACCTCAAACTGCCAAGCAAAACTCTCTTGGCAGCTCCCTTGGGAGGAAAATTAGCACTTTTTGCAGACAACTGGCGCATCGTCACAAAGGACAAATGGGTCCTAGACATTATCTCACAAGGTTACAGATTCCATTTCCACACCTTGCCAAGGATAAAAGGAATGCCAAACCTGCCACAAAATCAATGGGCAGAGGCACAAAAACAAATTACAGCTCTCATGGACATAAGAGCCATTCAACTGGTACCTACACAGGAACAAGGCCAAGGATTTTACTCAAGGCTCTTTCTAGTCCCCAGAAAGGACAATGCTTGGAGACCCATTCTGGACCTTTCAATTCTAAACACCTTCTTGCAAGTACCCAAATTCAAGATGTTAACACTACAGCAGCTTCTTCCCATGTTGGGCAAGAAAGCTTGGCTAGTAACATTGGACCTCAAGGAGGCATACCTGCATGTCCCTATCAGACAAAATTGCAGAAGATACCTCCGTTTCGTTGCAGGTTCAACCCATTACCAATTCTCTGCACTGCCCTTTGGCTTATCTACTGCGCCCAGGGCCTTCACAAAATGCCTGGCACCAGTAATTGCATACTGCAGACAAAGAGGAATTCAAATATATCCATACCTGGACGACTGCCTCATCCAAGCAGAAAGCAAGGACATTCTCTTACAACATCTGGCTTTTGTAAAACACCTAAGTTGCCTAGGGTACACAGTAAATGAAAACAAATCAAAACTAGTGCCCTCACAAAATATGACATTCCTGGGTGCCAGCTTGAATACAACGGCCCAGATGGCTTACCTGACACCAGACAAACTACAACTAACTCAATACTTCAAAACAATGGCAACAAAGACCCAACTCCCTGCAAGAAAAATTCTGCCGGCTTTGGGCTTCATGGCATCTTGCATATTACTAATACCATTTGCAAAACTGCATATGAGGAAATTACAAAGGTACCTAAAAAGCGTATGGACTCAACACAGCCACAGCTTGGAAAAAATGATACCTCTCATTCCCTGCCTTCAACAGGAGTTTCTATGGTGGTCACAGGCATGTCACCTCAATAAGGGTCAGCCTTTCACCATACCCCCAGCCAGGCAAACTATCACAGCAGATGCATCGGACTATGCCTGGGGGGCACACATGGCAGGACGGTGCATTCAAGGCATATGGACTGCAGATCAAAGGAATCTGCACATCAATCAAAAAGAAATGCTGGCTGTACAGAATGCCCTGACAGACTTCAAGGACCTATTACTTCCAGGACAGCTTACAATAAGGACCGACAACACCACAGTAATGTGGTACATAAACAAGGGGGTACACACTCCTACCCTCTATGCAGGCAAGCAATGACCTTGTGGAACACAGCACTGGCTTACCAAGTTCAATTACAAGCTCAATTCCTGCCAGGAAAAAAGAACACATTGGCAGACTACCTAAGCAGAAACATCATGGATCCCCACGAGTGGAAACTGGATCCACAAGTATTTGCAATGATGACTCAAAAATGGGGGCACCCAGATATAGACCTGTTTGCCAGCCCCCAAAACTATCAGCTAACAAAATTTTGCACAAGGATGTTTCACCATCAAGCTTGGAAAGTGGACGCACTCTCATTCAGTTGGAAAATGCTGATAGTATATGCCTTCCCTCCGCTGCCCCTACTCACAAAGGTGCTGCTGAAAGTCAGGATGGAGAGACCCCGAATGATACTCATTGCCCCAGACTGGCCACGCCAGCACTGGTACCCACTATTAAGGAATATGGCCCAGGGCCCACCATGGATTTTATCACAGATTACTCATCTGCTCACACAGCAAGACAGTCAGATCCTACACAGCCATCTCAAAACTTTAAATTTGGCTGCATGGCAAATCACCTAAGCAACCAGCCAGCTCCACTTTCACAAGCTGTTATGGAGGTTATTCTGGAAGCCAGGAGGCCCAGCACCAGGAAAGCCTACTCAGACAAATGGAAAAGGTTTTGCGCCTGGAATCAAGCTAAAGGCCAAAATACCCTTCAGCCGGACATACCTCAGATTCTACAATATTTAACTGAGATGTTACACAAAGGCCTTTCCTTTTCATCTATTAAAATCCATGCCTCAGCTATTTCAGCTCACTACAACTCGGATCCTCCCTTATTTTCACATCCACTTCTAAGGCAGTTTCTCAGAGGGGCCAAAAACATTAGGCCTCCCAGGAGAGCACCAACACCAACTTGGGACCTCAATTTTGTTCTGGAAAAACTTACGCTACCTCCTTTTGAACCAGCCTTCTCAGCTGACTTAAAGTTTATATCATGGAAGACTGCCTTGCCTCTAGCAATTACTTCAGCCAGAAGAGTCTCAGAGCTTCAGGCACTAATGGCAGTAGAGCCTTTCCTCATTTTCCATCAAGACAGAGTTTCTCTGTGAACTAACCCCTCTTTTATGCCTAAAGTGGTATCCAGTGTGGCTCTAAATCAAACCATCCATTTACCCACCTTCTTTCCAAATCCACAGAACAAAGGAGAAAGACTCCTGCATTCCTTGGACATTCACAGGCAGCTACGTTACTACTTGGATAAAACTAAGGTTTTCAGAAAATCTGACCAGCTTTTTGTATCCTTTGCTACAGCATCTCAAGGAAAGGCGATCTCAAAACAGACCATTTCCAAATGGATAGGACATTGCATACGTTTTTGCTACACCCACCATGGAAAACCAGTTCCTGCTAGCATAAGACACCACTCTACCAGGGCAGCAGCTACTTCTACAGCCTTCCTCAGGGGAGTCCCAACCAAGGATATTCTGGAAGCTGCAACTTCAGTACACACCTTCACCAAACACGATCACTTACCACTTTAAGACTAGAGCTGGCTTTGCCACTGCAGTTTTGCAGGGCCTTCTAGCCTCCTCTAACCCGGTTTGACTCCACCTCCCATCCTTAGCTTTGGGATTCTACCCAAGTGTGATGACTGCAGCAGGGTAACACGATGAACATAGTACAGTTTTGTACCTACCATAAATGTAGATGTTAGAGTGTATACCCTGCTGCAGTCCAGGTTACCCTCCCTCCATCCCCTCTGACCTAACTAAAACCTTTCAATACCTTAAAATCTGATACAACCTTTGTGGTGTATTTGCTTATAGCTGGTGGGATGTTTTGGTTGTGATAAACTTTTATTATTGGTACTATCTACTGACCACTTTTTGGGGGTGCACCTGACATCTGGGGCAAGAAAAACTGAAGAAAATGGCGTTGGATGCCTCTTGTATACCCCTGGCGCACTGACGTCAGGGAAGAAGCGACAGCAACCGACGCCGGACCAAGACTTTGGAATTCGGGCTGACTGCGGGACCGCCTGATGGCAGGATAACCCAAGTGTGATGACTGCAGCAGGGTATACACTCCAATGTCTACATTTATGGTAGGTACAAAACTGTACTTTATCTGACTCAGAGGCTTAAGTCACTGTCTCTTTCTCTGTTGGCTGCATCCTCCCAGGTAACTAGACATATTCCTGGCTACATCTCCAGGCTCTTCCTGATGATATCAAGGCCAAATTACTTGATGCTCCCTTGGACAATTCTGCCCTTTTTTGGCAAAGCAGCTGCTGAACTTTTTAAGACCGAAGGTAAAAGGTAAGGAGCTCCTGGATTTAAAGCACTTGCTGGTCTCCCCAGTTCCTCAATTCCATAGGAACTTTCCTGCTAAGACTCCTTTGTTAGGAAACTTGCTTGCTCATCCTCTTTTTCTCCTTCTGGAACTAGGCCACACAAATCTTCAAGGAGGCCTCCGCAGTTTAAGGCTGATGCTTCTGTTCCTTCACCCCAGTAGCCTTTTCAGTCCAGACAAGGCTGTCTGTGACACTTGGCTTAATCTTCCAAGTCGTACTCCTCTGTCTCTCACACTTTCTCTATCCCTTTCAGCCTGGAAGAAAGTCTCTCAGGATTACTGGGTGATTTCAGTTATGCAAAAAGGTTACTTTGACTTGGAAGAATCTTCCCCCTCCCCCTTTCAGGGGATTCCTCAACCACCCACCAGTCAGCTGCACCTGTTTCCTCAGTTACTTCAAATTTCCAACCAAGGCACCATTCAGCCTGTCACTCCAGGCTTGCAAGGAAGGGAGTTTTATTCCAGAATGTTTCTGGTTCCAAGAAAAAAACATCTTTGAAGACCCATTATAGACCTCTCAACTTTGAACACCTTCCTGGTGGTGGCTTCTTTCAGGATGTTACCTCTGCAATCTTTTCTTCCCCTTGTACTACCTCAGGCTTTTCTAGATTCTCTGGGTGTCAAGGATGCCTTTCTGTATATCCCTATTCACCCTTGGTTCAGGAAATTATTACGTTTCTCGGTGGGTTCTTTGCACTTTCAGTTCTCTGCCTTGCCTTTTGGTCTTTCCACTGCTCCAAGGGTTTTCACAAAGTGTTTAGACCCAGCCATTGCCTTTCTGAGAGTGAAAGGCCTTCAAGTTTACCCGTACTTGGATGATCTACTCTTTCTGGCTGGCAGTTCAAACCTTCTACTTCAACATCTGGTCCTAGCTATTCCCTTTCTGCAGGGCTTGGGATTCACAATAAATTTTAAGTAATCAAGTCTGACCCCAAGTCAGAATCTCATTTTCCTGGGCTGCAAGTTCAGGACAGATTTGATGGTGTTTCTACCTTCAGAAAAAAGCATTTTCACTCATAGCATTCATGGAGTCTTTTCTGGCCCTTCTATCACAGCCAGAGAGTTTTTGAAACTGCTGGGATTCGTGGCATCTACAATCCCCATGTTGCCCTTTGCCAAACTACATATGAGGAAGTTCCAATGGTTTTTGAAGACAGTGTAGTCCCAGCATGCTCACCTTTTGGAGGCTTTGATTCCTCTTCTCCCTTGCTTGAAAATATAACTGGATTGGTGGATGCAGCAACTCCTGGCTTACCTTTTCTGATACCTCAGCCCGTCCAGGAACTATTCACAGATGCCTCGGATTCAAGTTGTGGGCAAAGGTACAGGGTCTTTGGTCCCCCTCAAAAAAAAGCATATCAGAGAAATGAGGACACTGAGTTTAGCCTCGTTAGACCATTCATCCAGTGTTTCTACCAGGACCCCTCAGGATCCTTACAGACAATACAACAATCCTTGGATACATAAACAAGCAGTGGGAACTGGCTGTTCCGTACAGTGTCCCTGCATGCGGTGTACCATCCGTCTGCTCAGAGCTCTGTGGCAGACGCATTAAGCAGATCTGTGACACAATCCCATGAGTGGTGCTTCACAGGGATGTGTTCCTGGATCTATTTTACTGGTGGGGTACTCCAGAAATGGGTCTCTTTGCCTCCCCTCTGAACAGACAACTCCCTCTCTCTTGTGCCAGGGTCCCTCGCCCTCAGGCCTGGAAGGTGGACGCTCTATCCTTCCCATGGAAGGGGATGTTTCTTTATGCATTCCCCCTTCCCTTTAATTCAAAAAGCCCTGTTGAAAATTCTACAGGACAAACCAAAAATCTTGCTAGTGCTCTTTTGGGCAAGACAGCACTGGTTCTCTCTTCTGTAATTGGCCAAGGGCCATCACTGCAAGTTGCCTCACTGGATAGACCTACTCACTCAGGACAAGGGATCAACAAGTCACCCACAGCTGTCGACTCTACAATTGACTTTGTGGTTGATCAACTTTTCATTCCTTTCAGGTGCCTGTTTTCCAAGGACGTGCTTTGGGTTTTGCAGGAGGCTATGAAAGCTAACACTTGGAAATCTTGCATTTCCAAGTGGAAAAGATTTTCTATATGGTGCCAAAAAAGCAGAGAGTACCCCTTCTTGGCGGATTTTCCTTTAGTGCTTTCTTAACCTGTGAGAGTTGCTTAACAGTGGTCTTATTCATTAGTCAAGCTCCACTGTTCAGCCTTATCTGCTTTCTTGCCTTCAATTCCCCCCTTAGCTTTCTGGTTCGATAGTAACCTTTTCTTAAAAGGTGTCCTACACATGAAACCTCCCAAGAAACTAGTTAGTCATCCTTGGGATCTGAGCTGTGTCTTAGAGAAAGCTCACTTGGTGCTGTTTTAAGCCAGCGGCCTCTGCTTCTGGTCTCTCTAACCTCTGCTAGAACGGTCTCGGAGATTCAAGCATTAATGACTTTGCCCCCTTTTTTTCTCTCTCACAAAGATAGACTATCCTTGAGAACTAATCCTTCCTTTATGCCAAAAATGGTCAGTGAGTTGTCTCTTAATCCATCTATTCAGTTGCATACTTTTTTCCCTTCTCATTCTCCTAGTGAGAGGATTCTGCATTCCTTCACTGTACATAAATAGCTCAGACTCTGCCTTGACAAAACTAAGTATGTTAGGAAGTCTGATCAACTCTGTGTCTTCATCTCAGGACACTGGGTTTACCTGTTTCTAAGCAAACTCTTTCTTTGTGGATCTCTAAGGCCATTGTGTTTTGCTATGATTTTCATGGAAAATCCTTATCTTCTTCTAAGGCCCATTCCACCAGATCAGTTGCATCCTCAGGGTCTTACTTCAAAGGACTGGATGGTCAATCCATTTTGGAAACTGCTACCTGGTCTTCTGTTCATACCTTTTAAAAGCATTACAAATTGGATAATATATCCAGATCCAGGACAGGATTTGAAAGGGCACTCCTGCATGGAATAATGGAAAATGTTTCTACTTGGTCATCCTTTCTTCCTTCCTCCTCCCGGGTTCCCTTTCAGCTTTTGCACTCTGTGCGGACGTCTTTTATGGTTGACTATCTCTGTGCCTTCGTGCGACATCTCGCGTACAGGCAGTAGCACTAAGCTTTTGTATACAGGCTGGACGTCCGGTCATGAAGCCGAATACAACCCATATGTAAAGAATACTGCAACATTAAAGAGAATGGCATCTATGGTTATGGTAAGATTTTGCACAACTATTCTTTTAGGACATTTGTGCATAGGTGCAACAAATTTTTCCCTCCAAGACCTAACCTTGCAATCCCAGATGGCAGCCCAACAAATCTGATAAAGGGGGTAAAATGGAAAGTACGGAAAGGAATGGCAGGTTAAATCTAGACAGAAGCTTAGGAGCCCTCAGGGCTGGGAACGCCAGAAGGATCAGCCGTGTCAGCCAGGCTGTTTCCTCCCCTACAACCACTCCAACCCTCTCTGGATTACCCTTCAAACCTAACCCTCACCCTATCAATAACTTGCAGTGAGATTAATCTCCTTTGTAAAAAGATGAGAAGAAATTTCTCTGGACAGATGGGTGCTAAAAATAAAAGTGGTGCGGCCTTCCTTTCCTAGAAAAAAACTAATTTCAGGGGAATTCCCCTAGTTCCCACAGACCAGTCGGAGCTCATTTTCCTACAAAATATGACAGACGCAGGAGCCATAAGAAAGGTACTCCCAGTGGAAGAGGATTGAAGGTTTTACTCCAGGCTCTACCTTGCTCCAGGAAAACAGTATTTGAAATCATTTCAGGACCTCTCCTGCTTAAACAAGTTCCTAAAGTTCAAGTTGCTTATCCTGCAGGACATCTGCCACTCATTCCTCAAGGGATAGTCATCATACTTAACTCTCCGGGTTTTTGCCTTATATTTTTGGTCTGTTCCTCATAAAATTGGTGTTTTCTTTTTTTGGCGAATCACTGAGGTTTGAAATCTATATATCGACATATGTTTGAGTCTGACTTCATATCCTTCAGGCAATGCATGTTAGCACAAATCTTGAATTTCTACAACTTTCTATGTTTATAAGAGCAGTATTGTAAAATATTTTCTGATTTTTGGAGCCATCTCCCCCATCATTTTAAGCTTTGTCCAAATTTCTTGAGCTAAGAAGTTGAGAGATGTGGTCTTCATGGTGACCTTGTACTTAAAAGTTGCTTGCCTACACATTGCCATAGGAAAAAAAAAACACCAAAGTACTTAGGATCTGTAGCAGGGAGAGAGCATTATCGGTTCAATTTCTTGCCCCTTGATTCTTCCATTGCTCATTGAGCATTTAAATGTCTGGCCGTAGTAATGGTGTTTTGCAGGACAAAGAGCACAGCTTTACCCTTACCTAGACAATTTCCTAATCTTAGTGCATTCCTAACAGATGCCAAAAATTTTGAACATCCTGATCTATGTCATGGTTGTGGAACCTATTGTGAGCAGGAAAAAAATCCTCCTTAATTCCCTATCAGAAAGTGGTTTTCTGGTGAGTATGCCTGGGTACCACTTGGTATAAAGCCTTCCTACCCCCGGAAGAACTGGCTTGCTGATATGAGTACTTCAGTAGTATTGTACAGAAAATAGAGAGAACATCATCAGGGTGTACCTCAAACTGTTGGGGTATGTGACCACAAGCATTCTGATGGTCACCCCAGCAAGACTGCTCATGAGAAACAGTTGATCTGAAGTAGGAACTTCATTTGTCAGCAACCTTTGGGATACGGATCCGATCTCGGATCCGAGCCGGCAACTTCTACCACAGCATAGATCCTAGCTCCTCCCTTTACCCATAATCCCCTGGCAACCCTGACTAACTTCAGATCTAGTTTGCCACGCTTCAAGCTACAAGCTGGATTTCGAGCTCCTGATAGTTCAGTGAACTTTGTGAGAAAAACTTTGCCTTTTTTCTTCCTTTTTCTTGTGTGAGTGTGTACGAGTGTTCAGGTATCCTATATTTATATCTTTTGTGTTTAATTTTTCCTCCCTGCCCTCGCTGGTTCGTAGTGTGTGTAGGGGCCTAGTGAGTGTGTTTTCTGTATACCATGTCGGAGGCCCCTAAAGCCATCTTTTCAAAATGCACCGAGTGTGGCCATAAGCTTTCACCGGCAGATGGCCACACCCGGTGTGTTAGGTGCCTTGGGGTTGAACACCTCTCTTCGGGATGCGCAGCGTTCAACCCCAGGGCACTTAAGGACCGGAGGTCGAAGCTGATCCTGGCGGGCCTATTGCCCCCGGATTCGGCTCTGGCCTCCGGTACTTCTGTGGCCGCTATCCAGCCCCCGGTGGTAGCCACCCCTGTCTCCCTCCCTCCGGTCGGGACTCAACCTCCCACTTCGGCTCCGGAGGAGAGGGAGGCTGGGAAAACCAAACGGAAGGAGAAGCACCATAAGCGGCGGGCGAGGACTCCTCCTCGGCCCCACCCACCAAACGGGCTTCCCCATCCAGAGCTTCTGGATCACCTTCTCCTCGGCTCCGATCCCCTTGTTTCTCACCGGGACCCGGGGAGGAGGGGACCCGGTCCGCGTCGAGGTCGTCGAGGCGTCACTCTAGGTCTGCCTCGGTGGCCTCGTCGAGGTCCACCTTTAGTATGTCAGATGCAGACATGGACCGGATGATGAGGAGGTTCATCCAGGCCCAGCTGCAGATGGGAGTGCTCTTGCCCCCCCCCCCCCCTCTGGGGGAGAGCTCGACCCCATTTTTTGCTCCAATCACTCATTCTCCGACCCGCTTTCTGGGTTCGGCGCACTCTGATCCGAGCCGCGTTGGATCTGGGGGTGGGTCGGAGCCGATAGTACTGGTTACTTTGGCTCCGACTGGTCCCTCGAGCTTGTCGGATCCGACACCTCGGAGCCGTGGGTTGAGCTTCGGATCCGAGGGACTCTGTGTGACTTCGGCTCCGTCCCGGTCGGAGCACACGGGTCCTTCGGATCCGAGGGTCTCGGCCCCGGATCCGGTCCCCGCTTCGGATCCGAGTGGGAGTCGACTTTCGGATCCTATCGAGAGCGGCTCCCCCTCGGCTTTCGCTGTGGTGGAGAGGGCACTGTTGAGTGCATCCGGACCTCCGGTCCTGGCTTCGGCTCCCCCCTGCACTCCCTCTCAGCTGGTCCGGGCTCCCATCACCCGGCCTTCGGGGCAGCCTGCTTCAGCGTCTCTGGGTGTTCCTTTGGAACGTGACATTGCTGGTGAGTTTTCCTCGGACAGCGCCCCCCCCCCCCCCCCGAGGAGGTCCCTCACAAAGCTAAGTGTAAGAGGAGGCACGTGGACTCCCCCAAGTCCCTTACGGAAGATACGGACTTAGATGAAGGGGAAGGCTCCCCAAGGTCACCCCCCGAGGATGTCTCCTTTGGAGACATCATGGAAATGCTCAGGATTAGGGGAGGGTGGTCTGCCCCAAGGCTTCCTCCGATGGGTCCGTATTCCTAGAGGCGTTCGAAGCAGGGCCATGTACCTCTTGGGTGTCCTCTCCCCGACCCCCTGGTGGACCTTATTTCCACCAGGGCTTGGAAGGAGCCGGACACTGTAGAGCCAGTCCCCAAGCGCCCGGATAGAATCCTGACTCCCCCTGCTGGAAGAACTCACTGGAGCAGAGGTCCCCCCGTGGATGCCATGTTGGTGGCGGCGGCCACCAAGAGAGAGTTGGCTCAGGAGAGCTCTGCGGTCCACCCGCCGAGTAAGAAGTCTCGAGCGATGGACCGCCTTGGGAAGTGGGTCTTTATTTCAGCAACCTTCTCCATAAGGGCGCTGAACTATATGGCACACGTCATACGGATGCAGCGAGATTTAATAAAAGAATACGCTGCATCCCCCCCCAGAGTCCATGTCTGAAAGGGACAAGCAGCTGTACTCCTCCCGAATGTCTACTCTATGTTCAGTTTCCAACACCTCTATGTAGCTCTTGTCTCACGCCACTGAAGGAGCCACTAGAGCTGGTGGAGCCGGCCTGGTAATGAGGTGCCAAGCCTGGCTCCGACATTGTGACTTCTCAGAACCCTTTAAGGCGTCATTCGCGAATGCCCCCTTTGATGGTTCTACACTGTTTGGCAAAACCGTTCGCGACACTTTAGTCCAGAGCGAGATAGACGGGAAGCCGTTGTCTGCCAACAGAGTCCGCTTCTCTGCTCCCCAGAGGTCCTTTTCCAAGAACCAAAAGGGTCAGAAGAAGATGCGATTCTGTAAATCGCATCAGTCCCAGTCTGCTCCGGGCAGCCAGTCCTCTCGTGGCAGAGGAGGACAGGGAGTACGCCGCCCAAGAGGCAGAGGGGGTCCCAAAAATTTTGGGTCCAGAGAACCTTTCTCTGAGAGGCCCACGCAGAACCCCTGAGGGGTTGCCCGGCTGCTCCTCTCTGGAGGCAGTCGGGGGGCGTCCTTCGAAGCACCTAGCAATGTGGGAGTCCATAACAACAGATTGCTGGGTGCTTCGCATCATATCCAGAGGCTACCTAATTCCCTTTATTGTAATCCCCAAAACCAGAAACCTCCCCAACGTACCACCCAATCAGAGGGAGGTGGCTGCTACAGAAATTCAGCAGCTTTTGCAAAATAGAGCCATCCAACCCGTTCCCCCCCAGATCAGTTCGGATCGGGGTTCTACTCCAGGTTCTTTCTTGTGCCAAAAAAGACGGGGGACTTGAGGTCCATTCTCGACCTCTCTCTCCTGAACCTGGCAGTACCCAAAGAAAAGTTCTGAATGGTCACGCTACAATCTATTCTCCCCCTATTACGGGAGAACAACTGGATGTGCTCGATAGACCTCAAGGATGTATACTACCACATTCTGGTGGACAGACGCTCCAGGAGGTTCCTCCGCTTCTGGCTGGGAGCCAGTCACTTTCAGTTCAGGGCCCTTCACTTCAGTCTCACCTCAGCCCCCAGGGTGTTCACCAAAGTCTTGGCGATTATAGCGGCCCACCTGAGGCTTCAGGGAATTCAGGTCTTTCCGTACCTCGACAACTGGCTCCTCATCGCCCCAACAAGGCATCTGCTCTGTTCAGGCAGGGATTATTTCCTCAATCTTGCTCCACGCCTAGGGTTGACTATCAACATGGCTGAATCCTCTCTGGTCCCTTCACAAGTAATAGGATTTCATAGGGGCGAGATTGGATTTCAGACTAATGCATGCCTTCCTGACTCCCGATCGGCTTCAGAACCTGAGGTTGCATGTTCAGGCCATTCTCCGACTTCCTGCTCCACCGGCGGAATTGATCCTGAGGGCTCTAGGGTCCATGGCGGCAGCAATTCCTCTGCTGCCCCTAGCCCGTCTAAATATGAGGGTCCTGCAGTGGACCCTCCAGGTACAATGGTCCCTGTCTCGCAACCCCCTGTCCCATCCTATTCCCATAAGCAGGGCTTGCAGAGGGTCGCTCCTGTGGTGGCTCCAGTCCCCGAGTCTCTGCACAGGACGACCATTCTCGATGCCTTCCCCCGTCGCCACAGTGACCACGGACGCCTCTCGCCTGGGGTGGGGGGGCACTATTCAGGCAGAACGGTCCAAGGCACGTGGAACAACACAGAGAACCTCCTTGCATATCAATGTCCTAGAGATGAGGGCAGTGCTCTTGACGTTGCAGGCACTTCACAGTCTTCTTCCGATTGGGACTATTGCAGTACAAACGGACAACATGTCAGTTGTCTGGTACATCAACAAACAGGGGGGAACCGGGTCTTATCCTCTTTGTCGGGAGGCCATGAGAGTGAGGGAATGGGCGATATCCACCAACCACTTTCTCATTGCAACGCACATTCCGGGACGGTCCAACATCCTAGCAGACAGGCTCAGTCGTTCGATTCTGACCCCGTACGAATGGTCTTTCAATCCTCTAGTAGCAAAACAAATATTTGCCCAATGGGGGCAACCCTGTTGCGATCTTTTCGCCTCTCCCTCAAATACCAAATGCAACAGTTACTTCGCTCTAATCCCCCCCCAGGGGGAGTCTCCGAGAGACTCTCTAGTACATGTTTGGCCTCCCGGTCTCCTTTATGCTTACCCTCCATTGCCCATGATGCTAAAACTTTTACAGAAAGCCAATCGGCTGGGAGCAAAATGATCTTCATTGCCCCATTCTGGCCTCGTCAAACGTGGTTCCCATACCTGTGGTCTCACCTGATTCATCCACCCTGGATTCTGGATCCCCTTCCGGATCTCATTACTCACCCTCTGGGTCTTCCGACCCCCAACCTGGTCGACCTCAAGCTGACTGCTTGGTTGCTCCAGTTCCACTCCTGATAAGGACTCCCGGAATTTCCTCACCAGTCAAAGCCATTCTAGTAGCAGCACACAAACCTTCCACCAGAAGGGTTTATCGAAGTAAGTGGAAACGTTTCTCCATTTGGGCGGAGCACCATCACTTAGATCCTTTCACGGCGCCTCTTACGTCAGTTTTGGATTTTCTAACTACCCTTTTTCATCAAGGGGCTAGCTGCTGTACAGTCAAGGTACAACTGGCAGCGATTTCGCATTATCATGTAGGGCATGAATCGGGCCCTCTAATTACTTCCAAGCTTTGTAAAGCTTTCCTCAAGGGTACCTTCCTTCTCAGACCTCCGATCTGGGAGGTAGTACCCCCATGGGATTTGTCTTTGGTTCTTCAGGCCTTGACAAGCCCCCCTTTCGAGCCGGCAGCTACGGTTGATCTCAAATACCTCTCTTGGAAGACGGCCTTCTTGGTGGCCATTACTTCAGCTAAAAGGGTCTCTGAGCTTCAGGCTCTGTGTTAAACCGCCCTACTTAGCCTTCCATCAGGATAGAGTTTACCTCAGGATCAATCCGTCCTTTCTGCCTAAGGTATCTTCGGAAGCTAATATTAATCAATCTATTAATCTTCCCGTGTTCTTTCCCAATTACCAGAACAAAGGAGAGTACAAGCTGCATTCCTTGGATGTGCACAGACAATTACGCTTTTATATTCATCGAACTGCTGGTCATAGACAATCTGACCAGTTGTTTGTCTCCTTTGCCAAAACAAGTTTGGGCAAGTCAGTCTCTAAAGTTACACTGTCACGGTGGATAGCTAGTTGTATTAGAGTTCGGGAAGGCCTGCACCTCAGGGAGTCCAAGCTCATTCTACTAGGGCCGTCGCTACTTCGGCGGCTTTTAGATCTAGGGTTCCATTAGATGATATTTGTTCCGCAGCCACTTGGGCCTCATCTCATACCTTTATCAGCCATTACAAACTGGATGTTGTCTCCAGAGGTAGGGCGTCCTTTGGCTCTACAATGCTCCGGAATATTCTTCCATAAAGGCCACCCAGGATTCAGGTAGCTGGGGACACTGTCCCAAAGGTTGCTGACAAATGAAGTTCCTACTTCAGATTAAGAAGTTATGTACTCACCATAACGTTCCATCTGAGTAGGTATCTTCATTTGTCTGCAACCATCCCCCCCTCCTTCCCCCTGACCTATAGGATCTGTCTTAGATAAGCCCCTTCTGGGGCACAGTAACTATGGTTGTATCTGGCAAACTTGATCTGAGGTCAGTCAGGGTTGGCAGGGGATTATGGGTAAAGGGAGGAGCTAGGAGCTCGGTTCTATGCTGTGGTAGAAGTTGCCGGCTCGGATCCGAGATCGGATCCGTATCCCAAAGGTTGCAGACAAATGAAGATACCTACTCAGGTGGAACGTTATGGTGAGTACATAACTTCTTATTGTCATTACATACACCAACTGAAGACCAAAATTTTAATGCTGCTATGTATAAAGAAGGTAATCTTGTGTATCCAGCAGTGTTCCCAGTACAGGGTGATGCCCTTTGCCCCTCCTCCCAAGCCAACAATGCTTATTGCCAGACTACTTGGATGTAGCATGGCAAGATCTTATGGAGAATTGTCAAGTACAAGGGACTTGGAAAAACAAGAGGAAAATAAAAAAACGCAAGTTCAAGATGGTCCTTCTCATTCTGGCACCAAAAGCACTCCTTCCTACCCTGACAGAGGGAATACTGCAGATTTAAAATGTAAAAAAAAAACAGTCTTGTGGTACATAAACAGGGAGGGTCTTGCTCTTACTCTGACAGTTGTCCATGCAAGCCAGGGAAATAACTATAAGAACTGGGGGTGTATCTGATGGCTGCATATATCCTTCATTGCAGTATGTGGTAGCAAATAGGCAAATCCTAGCCAAACCCACATGAATGAATGTAAACAGATATAATTATGGTCTTCACCAAACAATGGGATGTACCATCACCCCATCTGAACAGGCAGCTGTGACAATTTTGTATCAGAGTAGAAAATCCAGGGGCCTGGAAAAAAAATGTCTTCCTAAACTGGACAGGTCAGTCAATTTTTCTTTATGCTTTTCCTCCCATACCTCTGATCCCCAGGACACTGATCAAAGTAAATGAAAGGGCAAAAATTATTTTCATAGCTCCAGACAACGCATTGTATCGGTCCTGGAATACCTGTTGGACCTTCACAGCTCAGGTTTAGCATACACATACATAAAAGTGCATGTTTATGCTATTTCAGCTTGTCTACCCAAAGACCCTGCTTTTTGGTCTAGACCTTCAGTTAAGCAATTCCCTGAGGGTGTCCTCCATTTCAAACCTTGTAGAAAGCAAATTGCTCCATCACGAGATCTCTGGTATGCCCTTAAGAAATTTCTCCCCTTTGAATTAGCAGCAGCCTCCTACCTTCCATTCCTTTCTTTGGAGCTGCTGATCTTGGTGGCAGTTACATCAGGTAGACACATCTCAGAACTCCAGGCACTGATGTGCAAAGAGCCCGATTCTGTATGGCTTACGCCACCCCTTGATTTGAGTATACTGTGCCCTTTTTAAGGTTTAGTTTACTGTGCCTCTGTCTAATAGTGACACAGGAGTAATCCTTGGGACAAACCTACGATCCCCCATCCACTTATCGAGATTCTTCTTGAAGAGATTCAGTGAGGTGCTCTGCCTCACATGAACTGGAATTCTATTCCAGAGCGAAGGGAGCCTCTGGGTTATGAACCTGTCCCTCCAGCAAGTTCTATTTATTTCTGTGCTGAGGTTGAAGTCCCTCGAGCATGTGGCTCTAAGGGATTTAGATTTACTGAGGTGGAGCATGTCCATTAATTCTGGATTTGACATAGCTTTGTATGTCAGGCATAGATCACCTCGAAGTAGGCGGTATGCAACTGAGTAGAGCTGGAGTTTTTTTAACCGAGCAGCATATGGCATCTGTTTGAGACCCTTGATCCTCTTGGTGAGATACTTTTGGGGTCTTTCTAATTGCTGCAGGTGTCGGGTAAGGTACATCCCAAAAGGGGCATTGTATTCTATGATGGGCCTGATGAGGGATGAATAAAGGGCACGATTACCTCTCTTGATCTAGATGTGAAACCCTTCGTGATGAGGTGGGCTATGTAGAAGGTCTTTCTAACCACTTTGGCAATGTGGTTTTCAAAGGAGAGATTGCTATCAACTTGGGTCCCCAGGTCCCTAATAACTTTCTCTGTACT
The DNA here is from genome assembly GCF_019279795.1 of Protopterus annectens. Lineage (NCBI taxonomy): Eukaryota > Metazoa > Chordata > Ceratodontiformes > Protopteridae > Protopterus > Protopterus annectens. The sequence continues at coordinate 711,742,995 of NC_056727.1, read as the reverse complement.
TAATGGGTTTCCGCTTATGTGGTAATTTGTGGGCACATTGTTTTTGCCAAAGGGTATGACTATACATTTTTTGTCATTTAGCTTTAAACCATGGCGCTGGCACCAGTTATCTGTCTCTGTGAGACCTTTTTGAAGGATGTTTGTGTCAGCTGGAGAGTTGATTATGGCACCCAGTTTGCAGTCATTTGCGAACTTGGTGAGCCATAGTCCTCCCACGTTTGCCTGTACCTCGGAAAAGTATATACCGAACAAGAGTGGTCCCAGGACAGAACCCTGTGGGATGCCACTTGTGACCGGTTTCGAGTCTGACATGGCTCCAGCAACTCTCACTCTGTGGGTTCTGTCTTTGAGCCAGTTTGCGACCCATCTTGTGACATAGGGGTTTATATTTAAGCTGGATAGCTTATCTATGATGCCCGAGTGGGGTATTGTGTCAAATGCCTTTGCTAGGTCCAGATAGGCTGTGGTGGACTACCTTCCCTTCATCTATGGCTTTGGTGACTGTTTCAAAGAAGTCAACCAGGTTCAAAAGGCAGGATCTGCCCTTGACAAAGCCGAACTGGGTAGGATCTAGTGTCTGTAGGTCCCCCAATGTCTTTGTTTATGAGCTCCATGATGATCCTCTCCATAGCCTTGCAGACTAAGCTAGTCAGGCTTATGGGGCGATAGTTTCCAGGGTCCGTAGAGGCTCCACCTTTGTGGAGTGGGACCACTGTTGCTGTATGCCATTCTGTGGGCACATATCCTGTAGTGAGGCTGAGATTGTATAGCTGTTTTATTTGAGGGATTAGTTCCTCTTGTAGTTCATGTAGGACGCAACCTGGGATGCCATCTGGTCCCATGGAAGCAGTGTTTTTTGCTTTGGAGAGGGCAGCCTTCACCTGAGCATCTGAGATGTTTGGGAGGCAGCCCTCTGCCGGGATAGATACTTGTTCTTTTGGGGGGGGGGAGTTTGCACTGAACCTGTCTGCCAGGATATTGGCGATGTCTGTGGGTTCAGTGTATTTTTTGTCGTTTAGAATCAACTCGGAACAAGTCTGGGAGTTGCATCCCAGGTTTCCAACATAACTGAAAAAAGCCTTATGATTGTCTTTGGTGTCCTGTGCAATTTTTCTCTCGAAGCTGGCCTTGGAGGATTTTATGAGGGATCGTAAGTTTTTGCTAGTACTGATCAGAGATGCCTTCCCTATTAGGGATTTTGCTCTATCATGTAGTAGCTTCCTCCTTCTGTTGTACAGTTTATTTATGGCAGGGGTCCACCAGACTGGACGCCTGCCTTTGGATGATTGGGTCTTGGTTTTGTTTGGGATAGCATGATCCATGCATTCCTGGAGATGTCCGTAGAATGCATTTATATAGGATTCTGCAGTTTGGGCTGTAGTTTCCACTGGCCCTGGGGCCTTAAAGGATTCCACGGTTTTGAGAAGTGAGAAGTTCGCTTTGAGAAGTTTTTCACTGTGGTTTTCTGGGCTGGGGTGAGGTCGGGATGTGGACATCCAGTGAAATTAATTTATGGTCTGATCTTACCAATGAGGGATATACTTCTGGTGTGGAGCATAGAGTCCCCATGTTGGTAATGATCAGGTCTAGTATGTTGTCCCCTCTTGTGGGAGTGGTGACTAGTTGTTCCATAGCATTTGAGTTTATAATTTCCAGGAATCTTTGGGCTAAGGTGCTGGGGCTTGAGTAGTGCTTCCAGTCAATGTTTGGGTAGTTGAAGTCGCCCAATATAATGGTGTTTGGAGAGATCTTCATGTTCTCCAATGTTTTCAGAAAAGCCGAATGGGATTCCTGACTTTGAGAGGGTGGTCTGTAGGATGCTATAAACTGAAAAGCAGTCTTGCCCACTGTTAGTTGCACATGGATGGTCTCCGATACTTCGTGCAATGCCACTAACCTGGAGGTGTGGATATCCTTGATAAATATGGAAACTCCCCCTCCTTTTGTGGTTCGGTCCAGGTTTTGGGGCCGAAAAGCATGATATGAGGTATAGCCTGGTAGTGCTGGGGTGTTCTCTGGAGCCTTGAACCAGGTTTCTGTCACTGCACAGATATCGATGTTCTCCATACTGAGGAGAGCTTCGAGTGCGTGCATCTTGAGGTTAAGACTTCATAGTGGTCATTTCTGGATAAATGATTAAGCAAGTTGTTCCCAGCCAAGGACACAGCCATTCAGTTGAAACGGTTCTTTTCTGATTTGGATCAGAGGCAGACAATGACATCTCCAGACTTTCCTGAAAGCTGTTGAGTACATGTTGGCCTCGAGCTTGATGGCAGCCTTGACATTGTTACACTTCAGAAAGGTGTATTGGTATTTCAGAAACTAATGGGAGTAGCACATCCTTTGCACAGGCAGGACATAGTCCCACTGTCAGGATGCACAAAATTCAGGCAGAGGTCTCTACATGCATAACTGTTGAATGCCCAGTGAGTACACAAATCCTGACCACACATGCCTCCGTGCTAGCTTTTGAAGGGGGTCCATACTGCTCACTTGTATGTAGAAGGAGTAGGAGTATGGAGTACCTCCAGAGTTAGTCATGTCATCTTAAAAGATGATTGCTTTGATGGTAGTCTTCAGAGCTTTTAAGACAGTATGGCAACCAAGAACACTCAAGATGGTTACAGACTTGCACCTCAGTGATATATATGAACAAGGAATGGGTAACTGGTGTGCTGAGTCATAGCCTTCCAGCTGGGCCTTCATCAGTGGGTTCTTCCATTCCTTCTAAACCTGTTTCCATTAAACAGTCATGATCAGAGAATGGATTCCAAGGTCTTTCAAAGCTTGAGACATAGGTGGGAGATCCCCATCTTTCAAATGCCCCGACTTTGCTTCATATATTATGCGCTCATAAAATTTAGAATTTTTGGTAAATCTCTAAGGATTGCAGTCAGTGCCAGGCATTGAGTTTCATACTTGCTGTTAATGCACACTGAGGGGGGGACCCTCATGTTCTATTAACTTTAAGTGAACTGGAGTTATGTTTAAAAAATTGTTCCTGATTTTATTACCCCCCCCCCCTCAAATATAGAATAATTCTTGAGCAAAGAAGTTGAGCAGTGCAGATGCCTGAAGAGGAGAGCGCCAGTTTTGTTTACAACATAGTAGTTCCAGAGAAAAATATACACTTAAACTTGTACAGAAATGAACATAGTTAAATTTACAGAGATGGAAGTAGATATAATAGTATACATACTATAAGTTCTAATTAAAAAATAGATTGTACGGGCTGGAGTAAAGGCAGTATTTAATAACTGTATATACATATATGTACAAACACTAATTTTTTGACATTTTCTTAAAAGGAAGAAAATATTCTAGGTTGAAGAAAGCAAGGAGAATAGTAGGAGTTTCATATACCATGCACATGCAAGTCCCAGCCTAGTGATGAAAGAATTAGCCAACTGGAGAAATAATGTACCAAACATCTATGCAAAAAATACATGGGTAGGGAACAAATTATCCATCCCTTGGATAGGAGAATTCATGTGTAGCTTTCCACTCATATTTATGGTTTTGCAGAAAGGCAGGCAAGACTATGATAAACTTATATTAATGACATATCTTTTGCCAAAGCAATCTTAGGCGGTCCTATTCCCATGCTGCAGTATTCATAACCTTTGGGTTGTCTGTTTAGCTACCCAAACGTCTAGCCAGTATACAAAAGCTTTAGTCACTGCAAGGTATGTGGGAAGTCTGACATTTGTCGTAAGGTGCGTGGGCCATGAAAGTGATGTCTGCACGTAACTTTCCTCAGACCTTCTCTCCCGTCAGTCGAACTTCAGCTCTTCCTACAATCCCTGCTGTCTTGTCTTTGAATTTAAGATAAGTGTGCCGTTAGGGCCATTTTCTTCTCTTTTTGGTCATTGCATGCGTGCTTAGGTTCATTTCTTCCAGGAAAGGAAAGTGCAAGTGCCAGATGTCAGATCCCCCGAGGTTCTCTGCTAGTTCAGCTGAACAAGAGGGAGTTGCTTCACCTGTGCACCCTTCTTTATGAAGGAGAAAGGGTTAGTAGGTTAGGCGCATGTATGCACATAGCTTCATGCTTTTTAGACTAGTTCTCTTAAAAAGGTACTGTACATCATGCAGGAAGACAGAAAGCCCAGTACTAGAAATTTTAACTTGCCAAATGAAAAAGGGTTTCGTTGTGGTACAGCTTCTGGACTGTTCCACCTACACACGGGCTGCAGAACCATCAGTTTTGCAGTATTTAATAGAACGTTTGTAGAATGGAACTCTTATGCCTCTGTTTAGTGTGCACCTTTCTGTTGCATCCATCCTGTCCTTGCAACGCCACACATGTATCTGCCCACTTCACTATGAAGATGTTTCCAAAAGGGATGCCCTTTACCTCAAGCTTTCTAGGGAAGCCATGCTGTCTCCATGGGGTCTTAACTTTGTGATGGATAAACTAACCCTAACTATTTTTGAGCCAGCTTCTGTGACACTGTTTAAATTTTAGTGGGTGTTACTTCAGTCGTTAGTATATCTGAGCTTTAGGCACTCATGTAGCAAGCCTTATGCAGTGTGTCATAAAGTTATGATGAACCTTGACTTGATCCTTCCCTTGTGCTTAAGGTAGTATTGGAGTTTTTGCTAAATCAGACCAGTTACCTGTCTGTCCAGTTCCCAGAAGGGGGGGGGGATGCTACACTGTGTGTAGTCAGCTCAGATATTAGATAAAAAGCAAAGATGGATTTCCAGTAGGTGTCTTTTATTTAAGCCAGGAAAGCAAGGTAGGCCAAGTATTCAAGTCACTGACTTTTGTTGCATTAGCATCTGTTGCAAGAACAGTCAGAAGGCACTTTCACAACTCAATCTGCTATGGTATCAACTACAACAGTAGCTTTCTTTAGAAATTTATCAGTCCAGAGCATCTACAAGTAAACCACTTAGGTTTATGCACACCATTTCCAAACATTGTAACATGGGCATCTTGTCCAGGTTTTTCCCACTGCAGTTTTGAAGAGTATGTTATAACCACCACCATTCCACTGCAGTATCCAGTTGCTTCCATACTGTTCAACTAATAAGGAATTGGAATGTAGCACTGATCCTTGCTTTTTTTTTTAAATATAAACAAGTTGAGTCCATTGGAGATGGTCCCTTTACAGGGATAACCAGAGAACAATGTCTGGTTAAGTGACACCCAGAGTCCATCCATTAGAAACTGAGACTGTGGAAATCCAACCCAGGGGGGCTGTGAGATTATCTTTAATCTGTGCTCCAAACTCAAGCACATTAGTAACTGGGAAAATCACCACCTGTGCTTTGAGTATGGTAGGCATGTCCTTTGCAGAAGTGAGAGACAGCCAACATAGCCCATTAAATGCCTCCTTCCCTTACATAACTAAATACCTGCAGGAACATAAGGCTGCAGAAAACAAGAAAGCCCTCAAACCACCCCAGAGGCTGCCGAAATGGTTCATCTCAGCCAACTCTTGTACTTTGTGATGAGCAGTTGCCAAGAAGAGGCAGGTAATCAGGCCATGGAGACAAAAACAAAAAAAATCCATTCCTACAGCTTGTTCTTGGTAGAAGACCACATAATCTCCTTGTGTTAAAACCATGCATCATTTAGGAGAAAAAAATATGCAGACTATGGCCAGGAATTTAAAGCTGTACTTGAAAAGTGTTAAAAGTCTTAATGCAGGCAGAGCTGCCCAAATAAATAATTTACTTGAAGCATAAGTTCAGGAGACTGCAGGCAGTCGAGATGAGGCCATATTGACACTATCAGCCCTGTATAGGCATTTGTCCTGGAAAAAGAACAGCATTGTGCTCCCCTGGCCCATGAAAATCTGTTGAGGCATTTTTGCCTGTTCTGATCCCCTTTAGAGGCAGGCGGTGGACTCTTCTTTACAAGAATCCACATTTATTTCCACAGTAGATCCCATTCCCCCTATGCCTACAGAAGAATCTCATTTTTCAGGTGATGCCAGCTCTCTGTAATTGCAAAAAAGAAGATATAGTACTATTGTCATAGACTACTGCCTGAGAGGATATTTCATAGGTTCCCAGAGTGCCTCAGACAGCCACACACAGCCACCATTTTTATAGTTTTATTTTAGAAATTATGAAGAGGGGAGAGTATATGATGACCTGGGAGAGAAACTGGTTCCCATCCATAACAGCCATCTATTTCTTGCATCTTCCCCCAGGCAAAGGTTAAAGAAAATTTTCTCTGACTTCTGGGAATCCTAACTTTTTGGAAAGGAATTGGCGTATTTGTTGCAGATTGTCTCATCTCATGTGTTACAATTCTGATACAGGAGGCCATGTTCTAAGGCTTCCATTTTAATGGTTTCCTTTGGAGACCCTCTCAGTTGAAACATTTCAGATGGAGAACAAGAAACGTCTGCCTCAAAAAAAAAAAAAAAAAAAAAAAGAGCCCAAACAATTCAGTTCCTCCAGATGTTCTTCGTGTTTCACTGTTGCAGTCATTACATTAAGGTAATCTTCTGGCAGGTTGCCCTCAGTCGACCTGATTAACAAAGTCTTGGGTCCTGCGTCGGTTGCTGTCTCTTCTTCCATGACGTCAGGTCGTCAGGGATATAAAACATGCAGCCTACGCCATTAGTCAGTATTTCTTGCCGCGTGGTGCCCGAAGCTGAAGCAGTTCGCAAGTGCCGGTTGGCAGACTCCTAAAATTTTCGTTTGAGTTTCAGATCCGAAGTCTTCAACTAAAAAGCTAGTACCCCATTGGGGAAACTTTTTCTTGCTCCTTACCAATGTCAGTTAAAGTTAATAATTGCATTACTTGTGGGAAGCAAATACCTCATAAGGATTTTCATTTGTACTGTATTCCTTGCCTAGGCCCTGACCACAACGTACCTTGCTGTCAGTTTTGTGCTTTATTTAATCAACGCACTATCAAATGTCGGTACATTTTTGCTTCTAAATATTTTGGCTCTCGCCTTAATTATCCAGAAATGTAGTCAGTTAGCAATCTGATACCGGAATACCTAAAAAACGCAAAGAAAGAGACAGGCCGTTGAGATCCAAAACTGCCGACGACGCTTCTCCTAAGCCAGTCGCCAGTACTCAGTGAGGCGCTTTTGCAGCCCCTGATACCCGCTACTTCTGATTCGCAGGCCTCTACTGAGACCCATCCGGAGTCCGGTGTGCTGCGAGATGCTTCAATTATGGAACCCGCGGATGTCTCTACCTTGGATGGGTCCGGAGCCGCTGTGCAGGCACCGGCTTCTGAGGGTGTTTTCAGGCCTACATATTTGTATATTAGACCGACGCCATCTTCAAAACTAAGGCCAAAATCTCGACCTATGCCTAAAAAAAACGACACCTGGGCCAATGTGCAGGCCCCTATGCCTAAAAAAACAAATGATCAAAATGGCTGAAGATTTAATTACTCTGATCAGGGGTAGCCAACCCCCCCCCCCCCTCTAAGAGGCCTAGGCAAGACATTGATTATGAATCTTCTGAACAGGATTCTATTTCTTCTGACTCTTCTAATGAACAGGAATTGTCTATACCTACCTACGAGGAATCCAATGCAGAAGATTCCATTCCTTCTGCTTCTCCTCCTGAGGATTTTTCTTTTGGGGAAACTTTAGATACATTAAGGGAACATTTCCACTGGGAAAGTCAGGATTTCTCTGAATCTAAAAAGAGACTTGGGGATTTTCTTCTTCCTCAGCATAGGCCTTTGGCTATACCTCCTGTTCTCGACATTGTTGATGATGGTTTTTCAGAATCTAGTATGGCTCCTAATTCTCTGTTTCCGGCTCCTTGTAAGCCAGACAGAGATACTACAGGGTTCCTGACTCCCACAAATTCCTTTTCAAAAATCCTGTTTCAGATCCTGAAACCATTTCTCAAGGTCCTAAGGGCATTACGGCTTCTACTGCTAAAAATCCTACTACTCTTGATAGAGATTCCAGGGCGCTGGATAGCAGGGGGTAAGGTGGTTTACACTTTTGCAACCTTGGCAATCAGGGCTTTAAACTGTCAATTTCATATGCAAAAATATCAACAGCATATCATGGGGCTGCTTAAACAGAAAATTGTTAATTTCTGACTGTGTGGAAAACAAAGATTTACAGGATTTATTGCATTCAGCTGAACAAGTTGGAAAACATACTTTGCAATGTGGTTTTGATTCTTTGGAGGCCTCTTGCAGGGCTGCTGTAACTGGGTCTGTGCTAAGAAGGCATGCTTGGCTCAAAGAGCAAACTCTGCCTGATCATGTTAAAGCAAAATTGTTGGATGCTCCTTTACAACAGGACCGTCTCTTTGATAATAAGGCTGAAGAAGTTTTGAAAAAGATGGAAGATAAAGCTAAATCTATACAAACTGAAAGATTTCTACAAGTGCAACCTCCAAGATTTAGTAGGCACTGGCCTAGTAAGAACTGGTCCTTTCCAGTTCCTTCGAGAGCCACTCAAGTCAAACCCAGACATTCCAAAGGCTCCTATGGTGGGCAGAGGCCTGCCACCAAAACAAGGGGCTGCCATTTACACCACCCCCTGCCACCCAAACCCTAACTACGGACGCATCAAACTGTGTTTGGGGGGCACATCTGGCAGGGAAGTGCATTCAGGGCAAATGGAGCCCAAATCAAATGCACCTTCATATCAATCAAAAAGAAATGTTAGCTGTACAGAATGCACTGACAGCCTTCAAGGACTAACTTCATCCAGGACAATTAATGATAGACAGACACCACGGTTATGTGGTACACAAGCGGGAGGGTACACACTCCTACCCCCTTTGCAGACTAGCCATGGCATTGTGGAACACTGCCTTGACCTATCAAGTACAACTACAAGCTCAATTCCTGCCAGGAAAGCTGAATACTCTGGCAGACGAACTAAGCAGAAATCTCATGGACCCACACAAATGGAAAATGGAACCACAGATTTTCAACATGTTGAGATGCAAATGGGGGATCCCAGATATAGATCTTTTTGCCTCACCCCAGAACTATCAGTTGGACAAATTTTGCACAAGAACTCATCACAACAAAGCCTGGAAAGTGGATGCTCTATCCTTCAGCTGGAAAAAACTATCAGTCTATGCGTTTTCCCCTCTTCCTGTGCTCTCCAAAGTTCTACTAAAAGTCAGGACAAACCAAAAATGATTTTGATTGCTCTAGACTGACCTCGCCAACACTGGTACCCACTCCTGCGCAATGTGTCACACCTTCCACCGTGGCACCTGCTTTCAGACACCTTACTTACTGTCTCAGCAGAACAACCAAATTCTGCACACACAGCTCCAAAGTTTGAATCTTGCAGCGTGGCTAATCACCTAAATTCATCCTTAACATCCCTCAGCAAACCTGAGATGGATTAAGCCAAATCACCGCCAAGTCCGGGAACACAAGAATATCCACGCAGTCCACAGTTGAATATTTCCATCTCGAAAGGACAGACACGCTAGGGTGAAGTTAAAAAATGTATTTATTAAGCTATACACCAACGCTTTTCGTCGGCGCCTTGCACCAACCTCATCAGATAAAACAAACTCGCTCCAATGCAACAAGTCCCTTAATATTCAAACCACCAGAAACACCCCCCCTTCCTTCGAACAACATTTAAAGGTGCCGGTCAAATATACCAAAGCAATCTAATATAAATAAATATAAAATTATATAATGTAAAATATCATGCTATATTAGAAATATTGACATATACTAAAATCAATTCGCTCAATAGCAAATGACAAATTACCTAACATCAAAAACAGGTTAATATATTAATATAATATATGTGTATGTATATATATATATATATATATATATATATATATATCACATCTGGCATGAAAATCACAATCAGCTAAAGTGCACAATAACTCGGAAACTTGGAGGTTACGTAAACAAACGTGCAGTAATACAAAAAATATAAATATATAGATAATATAACTTGTACAACTCTAAATAACTAAAGCTAAAGCAAGATCAACTAAACAATGTCTACAATTTTATATAAAAAAACATGGCTCAGCTCAAATTGAATTTAAACAGGGCTAGTTAATTTTCTAACCAATATGGCACCAAAAAAAACATAATTGAACGTTATTTAAAATTTAAATTGTTAATAGACTTAAAACTAGGACTGTCTGAAAGGTGCACAAAACCCGGCAGCTAAAACAAAAGGTACTTCCCATTAGTTGACTCATCACCTCGCTAAACTTCTAAGTTTAAGGAAACAACCAATAGATAGCATACTATTGAGGCCTGGAGGATGATGGCCTCCAACCTCAACTGCCACATGAGTTCTCTACACTCCAATCTGAGCGACTCCGCCCCCACACACACACACACACACACACACACACACACACACACACACACACACATTCCCAGAGCATAGTTGGTCAATAACCGAGAAAGTAAACTCATGACTAGAGTTATCGTGAACATGCGTGGCCAAGGCGTTGTCCAATCTCCCCTTCTTGATGGCATACAAGTGCTCATACATACTGTCCTGTAGCTTCCTGACTGTCTTACCAATGTAAAAACCGGGACATGACGAGCATTGAGTCAGGTATACCACTTGAGTACTTGCGCAGTTATATCTCCCTCTGATCAGGAACTTCCTGTTCCTAATCAAAAAAGCTGTACCCGCCTTGACATATCTACAAAACCTACACGTTACATTTATACATTCCAGCTCGTGAGAGAGCAGTATAATGTCTCCTTTCCAAAATGTCCTTGATGTTGGGACCTCTCCTGAATGTCACCATAGGGAATTGGTCAAAACCGGTCCCTCCAAGCAAGTCAGCTGATAACAAACGCCAGTTTTTTAATTATAGCCACTATCTCACTGGCATCCAAGTTAAAGGTCAAAATGAAATTGAACTGAGACTTCTTGTTATGATGGTCACATCGAGGAGGTAAGGGGGTTAGTTCTAAATCAGAACAACCCAGAATAGGTTGAAAATGCCCATTAGCTCTCTTGCCCCTGACCTCGGAGCACAACTCAACAATCAAGGCTTCAGGGTATCCTCGACACAAGAACAAGTTGGAAATAAACCCACACTCATCCAAAAAGTCACTGTTCTCTGATACCATCCTAGCAGCCCTGACAAGTTGGCCCTTGACTATAGCTCTTTTTTGGTGGACCGGGTGTTCGCTATCAAAATGCAAATAGGAGTTGGAAAAAGTCTGTTTTTGATGAATTCTAACTGAAAACCGGCCCTTACCCCTGCCCTTAAAAAGCTCCACATCTAAATAAGTTATTTTTTCCAAGTCGATGGTTGATGTAAATTTTAAGAAAGTGGATGAGCTGTTAAAGCTGTCCACCAATTCCTGGGCCTCATCTTGAGTGCCATTGAAGAGGACAAAAATATCGTCCAAAAATCTTGTATACAGAGAAACTTTCCCCTGTACAATGGCACTAGGAAAGACGAAAACCCTCTCCCAGTGGGCTCATCACTAAGTTGGTCACACTGGCCCCACAAGGGGACCCCATCGGGCCTCCAATTAACTGGTGGAACCATCGATTATTGAATGTGAAAAAATTACTAGACAAGATAATATCCAGCAATTCACCAACCATCGATATCTCATTGGCTGGGGCTTGGTGAAAAGACATTTCTAGTTGGATCCATTCGATTGCAACCTCATGAGGGATCGAAGAATATAAATCGATAACATCAATGGTCAAGAAAAAAGAACTTCCATTGAATACAGTTGAACCAATCTTCTCCAAGAAAGACCAAGAGTCTTTGGAAATATGTGATAAACATGCTACGTATCTTAAGAATAACATCCACCACTTTTGCCGCCGCATAAGTGATGCTACCTCTAGCACTCACTAACTGGCGCATGGGGGGATCCTCGATACTCTTGTGGATCTTTGGGTTTCCAAACAACACAGGGATACGTGGTGAGGACATAGTGATAAAATTATACACATCCAAGTCCAAAGAACAGTTGATAAAACATATCCTCATAATAAGACCGCACTCTGCTCATACTTAAATTCATTCTTTGATACTTCCCTATAAACCTGAGATGGATGTCATTTTGGAGGCGAGAAGGCTTAGTGCTAGAAAGTCTTATGCTGACAAATGGAAAAGATTCTGTGCCTGGAATCAATCTCAAGGGATAAGCACAGCAGTGCCCAACATTCCTCAGATTTTACAATACTTAACTGAGATGCTTCACAAGGGCCTGTCCTTTTCTTCCATAAAAATCCATGCCTCAGCTATTGCAGCTCATTACAACACAGAACCTCCCTTCTTTTCTCATCCTTTGCTAAAGCAGTATCTCAGAGGGGCCAAAAACATAAGACCACCCAGGAGAGCTCCAGTCCCTGCCTGGGACCTCAATTTTGTATTGGAAAAGCTCACTCTCCCTCCTTTTGAGCCAGCTGCTACTGCAGACTTAAACTCTCTCTCCTGGAAAACAGCTTTCCTTTTAGCAGTCACTTCAGCTAGAAGGATTTCCGAATTACAGGCTCATATGGCAATGGAGCCTTTCATCATTTTTCATGCGGACAGGGCATCTCTCAGGACCAATCCATCGTTCATGCCTAAGGTGGTATCCAGTGTGGCTCTTAATCAAACCATTTATTTGCCAACTTTCTTTCCCAATCCACAGAACAAGGGGGAATGGATTCTGCATTCATTGGATGTACACAGACAACTTAAATTTTACTTGAACAGGACAAAATCTCAAAGAAAATATGAACTGCTGGTGGCATTTGCTGCAGGGGCAGAGGGAAAGGCTATTTCAAAGCAAACCATTTCCAAATGGATAAGACATTGTATTCGTTTCTGCTATATACACCATGGAAAAACTATCCCCCAGGGGATCAGATCCCATTCTACCAGAGCTGCATCTACTTCTACAGCCTTTCTCAGAGGTGTTCCTACCAGGGACATTCAAGAAGCTGCTACCTGGAGCTCAGTTTATACACTCACCAAACATTACCATTTACCACTTTTCTCTAAATCCAGTGCTGTCCTGCAGGGCCTTGTAGCTTGTCCTAATGCTATATAATTCTTTCCACTCAGCCATAGCTTTGGGAATCTACCCAAATGTAATGACTGCAGCAGTGAAACATGAAGAACATAGTACAGTTGTGTACACTTACCGTAAATGTAGATGTTCGAGTGTATTCACTGTTGCAGTCCTGGTTATCCCCCCCCTCCAGCCCCCTATTTTTCTCTGGCTATACCTCTACTTTCACTATGCTTAACAGCCCTTTTGGGATTGGAGGTATATTTTTTGTGTTTTTAATTTTATTTGCTCCCCATTTGGGGGGCACCTGACATCTGGGGCAAGAAAAACTGATGTAATGGCGTCGGCTGCATGTTTTATACCCCTGACGTCATGTAAGAAGGGACAGCAACCGACGCAGGACCCAAGACTGTTAACCAGGCTGACTTTATGGTAAGTGTACACAACTGTACTTTCTTCACCCTCTGAAGCTACACTTGAATCTGCAACATTGTACCTCAAATCTCTGACTGATTCAGGAGCTATAGATATTTTTATGGAAACTGCCAGTGGCACAGAGGAATAAAGCCTTAATTATGGATCTGAAGTATTTATTTAATTTGATCTTCAACCTGTGAGATACGGATCCATATTGGATCAGAGCCGGCAAAGATTACTAGCATCGGCTCTGAGCTCCAGACTCCTCCCCTACCCATAATACACCTCCCCTGCCTTCCATCCCCAGATTTCGTTTGCCGCGATTTGTAAAACATCGTGTCTCTAGAGCTCCAGCTAGCAGGGTGATTCTGACTAAGTTTCTAAAAATTTCTGTTATTTTTAGCTGCTTCAGGTTAGTATAGGGTACCCTTTCTCCCCTCCCATCGCTTTGGTGTCATGTGTAGGTTTGTAGTTGTAGTTGGTTTGTGGTTGGTTTGTGGTCCCCCTCCCCCCTTACACAGTCTAGTGTGGTGAGTAGGTGTGTGTTAGTCTACAAAAAAAAGTTTTTGACTGTTTTCTTCCTTTTTTGTTTAAGGTTTCTTCTTTATTGCATGGCTGATTTTCTTCCTTTTATGTTTAAAGTTTCTTCTTTATAGCATGGCTGAAAAGCTTATTTTTAAGCGCTGCACAGAGTGTCACCATACGCTGTCCCCAGCGGATGGCCACACTCTGTGTGTGTATTGTGCTTAGATGTGGCCCACCTGAGTGTGAATTGCTCCATTTGTGCGGGAATCATTCCCCCGAGCTTTGAAGGATAGAAAGGCCAAGTTGGCCCTCAAAGGTCTTCTGCCTGCCACTGGACCGCCTTCCTCGTCCTCTGCCTCAGTCTCAGGGGCTGCTGTGGCTGCCTCTCCCACTTCTCTCCCTCTGGCCTCCCCTTCCTCCCAGGCTGGGACTCAAACTCCTGCATCTAAGCCTATGGTAGCAGAGGAGAGGTAGAGAGCGAGAGAGAGTCAAGGATGAGGGAAAAGATGAAGAGGTCCCTGGACCTCTTGTCCCCGAACAAGTCTGCTCGGATCCGTGACTCCCCTTGGTTCCAGTCTCCGAGGTTCTCCCCGGAGCTGGAGGAGGCACATCCAGTCTCCCTGGCCTCTGCTCCCTGACCTGCCAGATCGGAGTCCATGGCCTCGTCACGGTCAGTCCGTTTATTGGACATGGATGTGGATAAAATGATGAGGCGCTTTATCCTTACACAGATCCAGATGGGGGTCTTGCCAGCCCCCCTCCCTCAGGAGGGCGGGAGCTTGCTTCCCTTTTTTCAGCCCATTACTCCTTCCCCGACCTGACCTTTGGCTTTGGAGGTCTCTGATCTGAGGTTGGCCTTGACCAGTGGGCACGGTCCTTGCATCCTTAATGCCGACAGCTGCCTGGAGCATCTCTGATCCGACCAGTTCAGAGCTGGAGCCTGGGTGTCAGATCCTTAGGAGTGGAACCTTTTCCATCAGCTCCGACGTCAGTCCAGGTTCCCTCCCTCGGAGCTCCGTCCACTTTGGGTTCGGCTCCAATTCTCGCATCAGACCCAGGGAGACCGGCCTCCTTATTAGCTTCCTCAGAGGTCCACTCTCCTTTGGTGTTCGATGTGGTATAACGGGTCCCCTCCATTGGATCTAGGCCCCTGACCACCCCCTCGGACTCCGCCCAGTCTGTTCTGTCTACGGTCCCCATCCTCTTGCCAGAGGGACAGCCCATGCCCGGAGAGCCCCAGACAGTACCCCCAGAGGAACAGATCGCTTGTGAGCGCTCCCCGGAGCGCCCCACGAGAGATGTGCCCCACGGGAGATGTGCCTCTCAAGCATATGTGCAAGAGGAGGCACTTGGACTCCCCCGAGTCCCTGAGGATACAGATTTAGATGAGGGGGAGGGCTCCCCAGGATCACCTCCTGACGGTCTCCTTTGGAGACATCTTGGAAATCCTGTGCCAGCAGGGAGGTTGGTCTGCCCCCAACCCTTCTCTGAGTCTGTGTTTTTGGAGGCTTTCTGCATTGGCCAGTCTATGTCTTGGGTGTCCCTTCCCACGGATACTTTAGTGGATTTGATCACCTCATGGACATGGAAGGAACCAGATACCAGATACCGTGGAGCCGATCCCCAAGTGCACCGATAAGGTTTTAAGTCCCTGTTAACAGGCCTTCCTGGAACAAGGGCTCCCCAGTGGACGCCATGGTGGTAGCAGCAGCCACGAAGAGGGAACTATCTCAGGAGAGTTCCTTGGTCCACCCTCCTGATCAAGAGTCACGGGTGATGGGCTGTCTCCAGAAGCGGGTGTATGCTTCAGCCCTTTTCAATACGGGCGCTGAACTACTTGGCCCATGTCACAAGACTCCAACGTGACCTAGTGAAGGAGCTGGAGGAGTCTCCACCCAAGTCCATGTCACAGGAGGACAAGGTTTCGTTCTCCCTGAAAATGGCTACTCTTGAGAGCAGTTTCTAATACGTCTATGCGACTCCTCTCCTGTGCTATGGAAGGAGCAGCTAGGGCGGCTGGGTCTGGCGTGTCCATGAGGTGTAAAGACTGGCTCAGGTTATGCCAATTTACCGAACCCTTTAAGGGGTCCTTTGACAATGTCCCTTATGATGGCTTGACTCTTCGGTAAGACAGTCAAGGAGACACTAGTCCAGAGTGAGAAGGATGGGGAAGACGCTGTCTACCGTCGGATCCACTTCTCTAACCCTCAAAGTTCCTTTTCCCGGAACCAGAGAGGGCAAAAGATGTGGTTCCAGAAGTCAGTATTCCTGGGACACTCTCCTTCCCCTAGAGGCAGAGGGGGACAGAATGGACGCCAGCCCAGAGGCTGAGGGGGGTTTGCGAAACTTCGGGTCTCGAGAACCATTATCAGACAGACCCAGGCAGCAACCCTGTGAGGTTGCCTGGCTGCTCTACTCTGGAGGCAGTCAGGGGACGATTGTCTTTGCACCCAGTAGCATGGGAGTCCATAATGGACCACTGAGTGCTTCAAATCCTATCCAGAGGATATTCTATCCCCTTCTTGGGTTCCTCATATCTCCCAAACACCTCCCGGACGTTCCTCCCATGCAAAGGAAGGCAGCAGCACAGGAAATTTCCAAGCTGCTAGAAAAATGAGCCAATGTAACTGTCCCCCCAGATCAGTCCGGATTGGGCTTCTACTCCAGGTTCTTTTTGGTGCCAAAGAAAATGGGGGATTTAAGGCCCATTCTGAACCTCGCTACCCTGAACCTGTCAGTTGCCAAAGAAAAGTTCCGGATGGTCACACTACAGTCCATCATGCCGTACGTACAAGAGAGCAACTGGATGTGCTCGTTAATCTCCAGGATGTTTACTATCACATAAAAATGCACAGAAGCTCCAGGAGGTTCCTCTGCTTCCGGCTAGGGGCCAGTCATTATCAATTTCGAGCCCTACCCTTTGGTCTTACCACATCCCCCAGGGTGTTTACCAGAGTGATGGCGGTTGTAACGGCTCACCTGTTGCTTCAGGGGATTCAGGTCCATCTGTACCTGGATGATTGGCTCCTCACTGTTCTCACCCAGTCATCTACTTTCCCGAACTAGGGACTATTTTCTGACACTTGCCCTGAGTTTGGGTATCACAATCAACACATCCAAATCTCTACTAGAGCCTTTACAGATGATAGACTACATTTATGCCAGGATAGACACACTCCAGGGCAAAGTGTTCCTGACTTCGGAGAGAGTTCAAAACCTCAGGATGCATGTCTCCCTAATTTCCCGTTCTCACCTCCCGACGGTGGAATCAGTGTTGAGGGCCCCTAGGCTCGATGGCAGCTTCCATAACTCTTCCATGTGCTCTGCTACACATGCGGATTTTTCAGTGGACTCTAACGATTGTGTTCCCTGTTGGATTTACCACTATCCTATCCACCTAAGTCAAGGGTGTCGGTCGTCCCTCATATGGTGGATGAGCTCTCCGGACATTTTGGAGGGGACGACCCTTTGTTCCAGCCCCAGCCCAAACCACAGTGACCACGGATGCCTCCCAACTTGGGTGGGGGGGCATTGTTCGGGCAGGAGAGTCCAAAGCCTGTGGGCCCCCTTAGAGACCAGCTTTGCATATCAATGTCCTAGATATGAGGGCGGTCCTTCTAGCATTGCAGGCCCTTCGTGCCTTTCTTTCTCTGTGGACTATTGCTGTTTAATCAGGCAACATGTCGGTAGTTTGGTGCATCAGCAAACAGGGAGGGACCAGATCTTATCCCCTTTGTCGCGAGGCCATGAGAGTGTGGGAATGGGCGATCTCTACCGGTCGCTTTCTTATCGGAATGCACATTCCGGGACGGTCCAGCATTCTAGCAGGCAGGCTAAGTCGGACCATTCTGATGCCTTACAAGTGGTCTCTGAATCTATCAGTAGTGGTACAGATCTTAAACGAGTGGGGTCAACCTTGCGATCTCTTCGCATTTCCTTTCAACGCGAAGTGCAGCAGGTTTTTCGCTCTTAAGCCCCTGCCAGGGGAGTCCCACAGAGATGCTGTAGTTCATGCTTGGCCTCCCGGTCTTCTGTATGCTTACCCGCTGGTTCCCTCTCATCCTGAGGTTTCTGCAGAAAGCTTGTCGACTGGGGAGCAAGGTGATCCTCATTGCCCCATTTTGGCCCCACCAAGTTTGGTTTCCCTTCCTTTGGTCTTACCTTCTGGCTCCACCTTGGATCCTAGATCCTATTCAGGATCTGATCTCTCACCCTTTGGGGGTGCCTCATCCGAGCCCGGACAGCCTGAAGCTCACGGCTTGGCTGCCCCAGTTCCCATGATTGCTAGGACTCCCGGACTTTCCTCCTCAGTTAAGTCTTTTTTGGTGGCTGCTCACAAGTCTTCAACCAGAAAGGTTTATCGCAGCAAGTGGAAACGTTTTTCTTTCTGGTCCTCTCAGAGGAGTTTAGATCCTTTCACAGTGCCTGTTTCTGCCATTCTTGATTTTCTAGCTGATGTTTTCCAGCATGGTGCTAGTTCTTCTACTGTCCAAGTTCAGTTGGCTGCCATTTCTCATTTTCATGTGGGCGAGAATTCTGCATCCTTGGCATCTTCTAGACTGTGTAAAACCTTTATTAAAGGCACTTTTTTATTATGCCCCCCCCCCCGATCAAAGATCCTGTCCCCCTGTGGGACCTTACTATGGTTCTCCAAGCTCTGGTCGCCCTGCCTTTCGAGCCTGCCGCTACTGCAGATCTAAAATTTCTATTGTGGAAAAGAGCTTTTCTGGTCGCTATTACCTCTGCTAGAAGGGTTTCAGTATTACACACCTTGTCCATAAAATTCCCGTACATCTTTTTTCATAAAGATAGTTTCCCTTCGAACCAATCCATCTTTTCTTCCTAAGGTGGCATCACCAGTCAATATCAGACTATAAATTTACCTGTTCTTTTCCAATTTTACCAACAGGATGGAATGCAAACTACACATGTTGGATGTTCACCGACCGTTACGGTTCTATTTACACAGGACAAAAAATGTTCGTAAATCTGATCAATTTCGTTCTATAGACCCTTTTTGGGCAAACCTATTTCCAAGGTCACTATAGCTAGATGGATTTCCTCATGCATCCTGCAGGTCTATAAAGACAAAGGCATGTGTCCTTCAGGTCAGGTTAAAGTGCATTCCACTAGGTTCATGGCTACCTCTGCAGCTTTCTGGTCTAGGGTGTCTTTGGATGACATTTGCTCTGCAGCTACCTGGTCCTCATCTCATACGTTTATTTCCCATTACAAATTGTATTTGATATCTAGGAGAGCATCCTTTGGCTCCGCGGTGCTCCGGAATATTCTTCCATGAGGGCCACCCAGGAGTTTAGTAGCTGGGGACTCTATCCCACAGGTTGAAGATCAAATGAAGTAAACTACTTCAAATAAGTTATGTACTCACCATAACGTTCCATCTGAGTAGTTGTACTTCATTTGTGTTCAACCGCCCCTCCCTCCTTCCCTCGGACCTTTGGTGCATGTTCAGCCTACGGGCTGTAGTATAGGTCACAAGTATATTATCAGGTCGGGTTATAAGTGTAAGTTCAGCAAACTCGATCTGGGGATGGAAGGCAGGGGAGGTGTATTATGGGTAAGGGGAGGAGTCTGGAGCTCAGAGCTGATGCTAATAATCTTTGTCGCCTCGGATCCGATACAGATCCGTATCCCACAGGTTGAAGACAAATGAAGTACAACTACTCAGATGGAATGTTATGGTGAGTACATAACTTTTTTCAGGTGACTTGAGATTGATTAGTGACTTGGCTGCTTAACACTGGTATGTGAGGATGAGTATGTCTGTTTTAGTGGTGTGTAGAGATTGTCCACCTGCTGCATTGGTCTAATATGAATAGTGGTTGGTGTGTACATAATGTGGTCTGGAGTGGGTGCTAGACTCGCAAGACCCTTTTGGATGTTAGCCTTAATAGTTCAACTGCAGAAGTCTGCACCAACATGAGGAGGGGATTATGAGCTGCTGAGGTGATGCAAATGTAGAAAACAAATGAGGACTGGTTAGAATAAACAGAAATAGCCCTTGAAAATAAGCCATTACTTCTCAGTGGTATAAAATAAGAGTTTGTGTCTAAGCTCCTGTAGGCCTTGCACTGGAGATGATTGCTGAGTTGTGCTTAGTATGGGTGGTGGACCAAGTTTCGAAAAAGTTTTTATTCAAGACTGTACCAAATTAAAGCGAGCCATGGGTGTGTCAGTTCTGTATCTTTCAAGTTTGAGGAAATTCCTGATTGTGAAGAATTTGAAAATGTGACACTGCAAGGGTTTTTTTCACTGCTTTTCAAAGGTGCCCCACTAGCCATTCTAGATATGAAGGAT
Organism: Protopterus annectens; assembly: GCF_019279795.1. Lineage (NCBI taxonomy): Eukaryota > Metazoa > Chordata > Ceratodontiformes > Protopteridae > Protopterus > Protopterus annectens. Next base: position 711,722,798 of record NC_056727.1, on the reverse strand, counting down.
GCTTATCTGCATGTCCTCGTACAGTTGTTTTCTCAGGTTCAGTCAGGCGCAACCACTTTCAGTTCACCATTCTTCCTTTTGGACTGTCTGCTATCCCCAGAATCTTCACAAAATGCCTAGCTCAATTTTTCAGCCAAATGAGGAGAAAAAGGAGTCCACATCTATCTATACCTGCGTGACTGTTTTCAGGCCACTGCACTGCTGAAAGTGCTGAAGATGATAGTGACTACAGTGTCTTCCCTTTTCTGCCTAGGCTTTACCATGGACAGTCAATCCAGAAAGAAACAAGAAATGTTTTCTTGGAAGTCGTTTTGGACATTGAGAAGGCACATCTTTCTCAAGAGAAGTAGCTTTTTGTTTCTAAAATCCCTTTTAAATAGCCCACCACTGGCAAAGGGCCTTCAGACTAGGGAGTTACTGTGGATCCTAGGCCATGTTTGCACCCTTTCTGATGGTATTACTGTCTTGATTAGATGTGAAAAATTCATTGATTTGATGTCCTTTTTCATTCTTCTTCAATGAATGGGGTTACAGGTCAGACTCTGCCTCATACTATAGACTTTGGATCCAACTCTTGAGCTTTTCCCTCTACCTATAATGTCCTAGTTCATCCCCAATACCTCAGATCTCATTTGCTGCCATCGCACACGGATGTAGGATCTTCTCTCGCAGCCTTTGTTTAATAGTATTAATTTTAAGTGCATTTTTCTCCTTTTTAGAATACATATCTTTCCTTTTAATTTTCTCATAGCTCTACTTTTTCCAATCTCCCTCAGTTTTATCATTTTTTCTGCATCAGGCCTTTCTACTATTTTAATTGTAGTTAATCTTCAAGTACCATTGTTGGTACTCTTCTTTTTATCCCCATTTATTTCCTACCCTTTTCGAACAGGATATTTTTTATTACCATTGCTGGTATTTTTTTCTTAATTAAAAAAAATCTTTCTTTTAAGTGTTTCTCTAACTTTGTTCTGTCATGGCTAATAAGCTGACAGGTTTCAAGAAATGCACTACTGTGGGCATAAAATCCCTTACTCAGATGCCCACAAGGAGTGCATTTACTACTTGGAAGCGGCTCACTTAAACACAAACTGCACTGTTTGTGTAGCATTTAATTCAAAAGCCATTGCTGACAGATGTAAGAATGTTGTCTTTAAGGGATTGCTGCTACCTACGTCTTCATCCTGTTCAGGGGCTGAAACCGCCAGTAAATCTTAAGCTTCCTCAGAATACAGGAAATGGTTGCATCTGAAGTCTCTCAAAACCTCATCAGAGCTGCCACATAAAATTCAGAAATCCTCTGATCCAGGTTCATCAGATCTGAAATGACAAACCATGGATCCAAAGCTTTTAGATCCTAAGTCTCTGAATCCTGTTATCTTGTCTAGTCCTACCAAGATTACAGATCTGAAACCATCTGCTCATATGCCTAGCACATTATACATGCCAAAGACTCGCTCACCCGTTTTTATGGTGGATCCTCTCTCTCCTAGGCTGCACTTTTCCTTTTATACAGACACCTAAAAAGTATTCCACACCTCAATCCACTGCATCCTCTATCAGGTCCTCCAGAAGTCTTTCTGAAGCAGATGTAGATAAGATGATGCTAAAGTTGTTCAGATCCAGATAGGGGTTTTATCGGCTTAGTCTCCCATTTGGATCTGTGCGCCTTCCTGCCCATATAATTTTATCTCCTCCGATCCCTCCTTTGGTTACAGAGCACTAGGATCCAACAGTTGCAAGAGTTCCTGTGTCAGAGCCAGAGATTTACCTCTTCAACTCAATGTCCTTGACTAATTCTGCTCCTATGCCTTCCAGTCGGGATGAAGCATCGGCGTCTGATCTGTGGGGCCGAGGTCTACTCTGATGTTTGATCTATCCCTTCTCCTCAGAGCTTCAGCATTGTACAGTTAGGACTGTTTCTGTTCTTGAAGCATGGATCAGGTTAGAGTCGTATCTGCCTGCTATGGACCATTTGGCTTTGGTGTGGCTGGCCTCTACTTCTCCATGTCAGTCTGCCTTCAAGATGGTGGAAAGGGTCTTTCACATTCTAGGGATCCAGTCTCTCATCCTTCCTCAGAATCTACCCCTCAACTCTCTATGGTTCAGAGTTCTGATTCCATCAGACCTACCCACAGGGACAGCCAGTTGTTCATCGTGTTTCACTGTTGCAGTCATTACACTTAGGTTATGTTGCTGGCAGACTACCCGCAGTCTGCCCGAGTTCCAAAGTCTTGGTCCGGCGTCGGTTGTTGTCGCTTCTTCCTGACGTCAGAGCACCAGGGGTATATAAGATGCAACAGACGCTATTTTCTTCAGTCTTTCTTTGCTGCGCGGTGCCCGAAGCAAAAGCAGTTCGCAAGTGCCGGTCTGCCGACTCCTGAGATTTTCGAAATTGAATTTCAGAACCGAAGTCTTCAGTAAAGCTAAGTACCCCGTTGGGGAAACATTTTCTTGCTCCAGTCTGATGTCAGTAAAAGTTAACAATTGTATTTCTTGTGTGAAGCATATACCTCATAAGGATTTTCACTCTTACTGTATTCCTTGCCTAGGCCCTGATCATGACGTCACTAGTCGGTTTTGTGCTAGATTCAACAAACGCACTATTGAGCATCGGTTTGATTTTGCATTGCATTACTTTGGCCGTAGGTTTGATTACATAATGCCATCGGAACAACCGACCGGAATTCATAAAAAAACGCAAAGAAAAGGACAGGCATCCGAGACCCAAAACCGACGACGAAGCCTCTTCCAGGCCAGTCGCCGGTGCTCAGTGAGGCGCTTCCGCAGCCCCCGACTCCCGCTGCCTCAGAGCCACAGGCCGCCTCTGTCTCCCACGTGGAAACATCTAGGCCTCTGGAAACTCAAGGTATTGGGCCTACGGAAACTATTCCCTCAGATGGCTCCGGAGCTGCTGAGCAGGCATCTGCTTCTGAGGGTGTTTTCAGACCTACACAGCTTACTATCAAGTCAACTACAGCAGCTAAAGCAAAGTCTAAAACATCATTACAGACAAAGAAACAAGTACAGCATTCTCCTGGACAGTCATCCATGCCTAAGAAATAGATGCTCAAAATGGCCGAAGACTTAATTACTTTGATCAGGGGTTCCCATCCCTCTCCTGATAAAAGGCCTAGGCAGGATACAGACTATGAATCCTCTGACCAGGTTTCTATTTCCTCTGATTCCTCTTCAGACCAGGGATACTCTCTTCCTCCCTATGAGGATTCTGATTGCTGAAGAGTCTATCCCTTCAGCCTCTCCTCCTGAGGATTACTCTTTTGGATAAACCTTGCACACCATGAGGGAGCATTTCCATTGGGAAAACCAGGATTATTCAGAATCAAAGAAAAGGCTCAGAGATTTTCTTTTGTTACCTCAGCGCAGGCCTCTTGCTATTCCCCCTGTGTTAGATATTGTAGATGATGTATTTTCTGAATCTAGTTGGTCTCCTGATTCTCAGCCCCCAGCACCAGTCAAGCCAGACAGGTATTATAGGGTCCCAGACTCTCATAAATTTCTTTATAAAAACCCTGCTGCTGACCCAGAAACTCTCTCAGGGTCCCAAAGTGGTGAAGGCTTCCACTGCAAAAAAAACCCAGTCCTCTCTGACAGGAATTCCAGAGCACTGGATAGATGGGGGAAAAAAGTTTACACTTCTGCAACTTTAGCAGTAAGGGCTTTGAATTGCCAGTTTCATATGCTGAAATACCAACAATATTTAATGTCTTTGTTAAAACAGAAAATGTTTGCAAGTTCAGAATGTCCTGACAATAAGGAAATGCAGGATTTATTGCATGCAGCTGAACAAGTAGGAAAACATGCTCTGCAATGTGGTTTTGATTCATTAGAGGCTTCTTGTAGAGCCGCAGTTACAGAATCTGTTATTCGAAGGCATGCCTGGCTTAAAGAACAAAGTTTACCTGATCATGTTAAAGCTAAATTACTGGATGCTCCTTTACAGCATGATACCTTTTTTGGTGTTAAGGCAGAAGAGGTGTTAAAGAAAATGGAGGATAAGGCAAAATCTATGCAGACAGTAAAGGATTTCTTACAAGTACAGCCTCCTAGATTTAGCAGAAACTGGCCTTCTAAAAATTGGTCCTTTCCCGTGTCAGACAGGCCTCAGAGGCAGATACAGATGCCCAAGAGGCAGATCTCTGCAACAAGGCTCTTACAGACCTAGACAATGGAGTGCTTCTACCCCCAAGGGAGGAGAAGACAAGTCACAACCTTACAGGAACCAATCCCAATGACTTCCCCTTTCAAAAGCCAAGCACTTATCTCTTGGCAGCACCTTTAGGGGGAAGGCTAGCACTTTTCTCACAATTGGCACATTATCACCCAGGACAAATGGGTACTGAATATTGTCTCTCAGGGCAACAGGTTCCACTTTCACACCCTTCCAATGTCAAAAGGAATGCCAGACCTGCCACAAAACCAATGGGCAGAGGCACAAAAACAGATTACAGCTCTCATGGACATGAGAGCTATTCAAAAAGTACCTCAGCAAGAACAGGGACAAGGATTTTACTCAAGACTTTTCTTGGTTCCCAGAAAGGACAAAGCCTGGAGACTCATTCTGGATCTGTCTATTCTAAACACTTTCCTGGATGTTCCAAAATTCAAGATGTTGACACTGCAGCAACTTCTACCTATGCTGGGCAAAGAGGCATACCTGCATGTCCCAATCAGACAAAATTGCAGAAGATACCTTAGATTCATAGCAGGCACAATGCATTACCAATTCTCTGCACTGCCCTTTGGTTTATCTACTGCGCCCAGGGTCTTCACAAAATGCCTGGCACCAGTAATTGCATTTTGCACACAAAAAGGAATTCTAATATATCCCTATTTGGACGACTGCCTTATTCAAGCAGAGAGCAAGGACATTCTTCTAAAGCATCTGGCATTTGTAAAAAGATTACTAGTTGGCCTAGGGTACACAGTAAACGAAAATAAATCAAAACTAGTGCCCTCTCAAGAGATGATATTCCTGGGTGCAAGCTTGAATACAACTACCCAGATGGCTTATCTCACGCCAGACAAGCAAAGGCAACTGACAAATTACTTTCAAATGATGGCAACAAAAACCCAGCTACCTGCAAGAAAATTTCTGCAGGCTTTGGGGTTCATGGCATCCTGCATCCTACTAATCCCATATGCAAAACTGCATATGAGGAAGTTACAATGGTATCCAAGAAATGTTTGGACTCAACATTGCCACAGCCTGGAAGCAACAATAACCATTATTCCCTGCCTGCAACAGGAGTTTCGATGGTGGGCACTGGCATGTCACCACAACAAGGGACAGCCTTTCACTTTTACCCACAGCCAGGCAAACACTGAGAACAGATGCATCGGATTATGCTTGGGGGGCACACATGGCAGGAAAATGTATTCAGGGTAAGTGATCAATCAAAAAGAGATGCTAGCTGTACAGAATGCCCTGACAGCCTTCAAGGACTTACTACATCCAGGACAAACTACTACTAAAGACTGACAATACCACAGTAATGTGGTACATAAACAAGCAAGGGGGCACGCACTCATTTGCAGACAAGTTATGACTTTGTGGAACACAGCACTGACCTATCAAGTTAATCTGCAAGCACAATTCCTGCCAGGAAAGAAAAATACTCTGGCAGACAATCTAAGCAAAAACCTCATGGATTCTCATGAGTGGAAACTAAATCCACAGGTGTTCAACATAAAGAAATGGGGATGCCCGGACATAGATCTTTTTGCCTCCCCTCTCAACTGCCAACTTCAAAAATTCTGCACAAGGACTTATCACACACAAGCATGGAAAGTGGATGCTCTCTCATTCAGCTGGAGAAACCTAAAAGTTTATGCCTTCCCACCACTGCCTCTCCTTTCCAAGGTGCTCCTAAAAGTCAGACAAGAGAGACCAAAAATAATATTGATTGCCCCAGACTGGCCACGCCAGCACTGGTACCCAATCTTAAAGAACTTGGCTCAAGGCCCAGCCTGGACTTTACCTCAAATCCCTCAACTTCTGACTTAAAAAAACAATCAGATCCTGCACAGCCAACTCAGAACCTTAAATCTGGCTGCATGGCAGATACCATAGACAAGTCAGACCACACCTCTCTCTAAAGCTGTTATGGATGTCATTCTGGAGGCCAGGAGGCCCAGCACCAGGAAATCTTATGCAGACAAATGGAAGAGATTCTGACACTGGAACCAGGCACAAGGCTTTGACCCACTTGTACCAAATATCCCTCAGATTTTACAATACCTAACTGAGATGTTGGACAAAGGCCTATCCTTTTCATCTATTAAGATCCATGCCTCCGCCATTTCAGCTCATTATACCACGGAACCTTCTATTTTCTCTCATCCACTACTAAGGCAGTACCTCAGAGGGGTTAAAAATATAAGACCCCCCCTGGAGAGCACCAACACCTACTTGGGACCTCAACTTTGTCTTGGAGAAACTCACTTTTCCTCCTTTTGAGCCAGCCAATACAGCTGATATAAAATTCTTATCATGGAAAACTGCTCTGCTCCTAGCAATAACTTCTGCACGAGGAGTCTCAGAGCTACAGGCTTTAATGGCAGTGGAACCTTTTATCATTTTTCATCAAGACAGGCTTGCTCTAAGGATGAACCCAACATTTATGCCAAAGGTGGTATCCAGTGTGGCTCTTAACCAAACCATTCATCTGCGAACATTCTATCCAAATCCCCAGAATAAAGGGGAGAGACTTCTACACACAGGCAGTTACTCTTCTACTTGGATAAAACAAAAGCATTCAGAAAAACTGAGCAACTGTTTGTAGCTTATGCTGCAGGATCACAAGGAAAGGCCATCTCAAAGCAGACTATTTCTAAGTGGATAGGACACTGTATTTGCTTCTGCTACGCACAGCATGGAAAGCCAGTGCCTAACAACATTAGACCACACTCTACCAGGGCAGCTGCCACGTCAGCAGCCTTCCTCAGAGGAATACCAACCAAGGACATTTTGGAAGCTGCAACTTGGAGTTCAGTGCACACTTTTACCAAGCATTACCACTTGCCTCTTTACTCTAAATCAAGAGCAGGCTTTGCCACTGCAGTTCTGCAGGGCCTCATAGCCACTCCTAATCCTATTTAGACCCAGCCACCCTACCTCAGCTTTGGGATTCTACCCAAGTGTAATGACTGCAACAGTGAAACACGATGAACATAGTACATTTGTGTACCTACCATAAATGTAGATGTTAGAGCATATTCACTGTTGCAGTCCAGGTTACCCACCCTCCATCCCCACTTTCTTTGCTGGGACTTTTCTATACCTTTCTATCCTATACAACCTTTATGGTGTATTTGCTTGTAGCTGAAGGTATTGTTTATATTTTGCTGTATATCTTTATTAGCAATATGTATTGCCTACCTGTTTGGGGGCACCTGACATCTGGGGCAAGAAACACTGAAGAAAATGGCGTCTGTTGCGTCTTGTATACCCCTGGCGCACTGACGTCAGGGAAGAAGCAACAACCGACACCGGACCAAGACTTTGGAACTCGGGCTGGCTGTGGGTTGCCTGCCAGCAGGATAACCCAAGTGTAATGACTGCAACAGTGAATACACTCGAGCATCTACATTTATGGTAGGTACACAACTGTACTTTTTCTGAAAGCATTGAAGTGTTTTCGCAGCTGAGAGAGCTATAAAGAAGACAAAACCGATGGCACTTAGAGCCACAGGCTATACCATGCATCTTAGCCTGGATAACCCTTCCTTTTAGGTTACCTCGAGTCTATGCATGTGTGGTTGTAAGTTTGGAACATTTGCTCTTGTTAGGAGGGTAAAACTTCAGTGTGCTGGGTATGTGTATTTTTGTTTGAGGGTTTTCAGTAAAACAAAGTTCTGAAAGATGTGACATGGGCTGAAATGGAGAGGACCAGAAACAACTGTGTAAAAGATTAACCTACAAAACAGTACATGCATATAACAAAAAAGCTGTTGCACATAAAAGATGGGAGTAATAGTCTGTCAATATGATGCTTGCTGTAATGTCTTTAAACGTTAATGGTCTCTCAGATAAATACGCAAAACAGTAGTGAACTGTATTTAAACAATGTAGAATGCAAATAGCTGTGCTACAGGAGACTTACTTGGAAAGAACTGAACATGGGAATTTGATAAAGAAGGGTTTTTCGGGATGGTTATTCAATGGAATACCTGGGACAAAGGCATAGAGGAGTACTAATAATTGCAAGAGGAGCTACAGTAGTAATAGAAGGGAATAAAAAAGACAATGGTAGATTTTGTAATACTAAGGAGCTACTGGCAAGGGAGGGGAGGATTATACTGGCTTGTATTTATATTCTACTGAAAACTGCATAATAGAGCTTAATAACGTTCTGAGAGAAATGATCAGCTTTCAGCAGGGAATATTGCTTTTAGGTGGGGACTGGAATTTGATTTACAATAGTGAAGATGTGTCGGGGGCCCAAAAGGGAAAATATAACACAGGAGGTTAGATTTTTAAAAGAAATTTGTGAAAATATTTGGCATGGAAGATGTGAATTCAGTACTAGGAGTTTGAGGTGAAATTGCTTGTTTATTCATAGGTTCATAGGTGTGTACTAGGCTAAAGTCCCTGGAACCTTTACAAGCCTAGCCCAAAAAAATTGCCCAGGCACCGTGCTACCCGATGTTAGTTCACAGTGTCCATATTCAATAGGGCAACTGGAATGATCCCTGGAGTGAACTTTGTTACCCATCCACTTGTGAAGATTTCTCTTGAAGAGGGCCAGCGAGGTGTTCTGGTTGACATGAATGGGAAAATTATTCCAGAGTATGGGGCAGTCTTTGGGAGATTAACCTGTCCCTCCAGCATGTTCTGTTAATTGTGGTAATGAAGTTGTGATCTCTGGAGCGTGTGGCGCGGGGGGGATTGGGATTTCTTTAGGTGTAACATTTCAAGTCGGGCTGGGTCATACATGGCTTTGTAAGTCAAGCAAAGATCACCTCTAAGTAGACAATAAAAGACTGAGAACAGATGAAGTTTCTTGAGTCTGTCCATGTAGGACATGTTTAAGGCCTAGGATCCTTTTTGTGAGGTACTTTTGTGGCCTCTCCAGCTGTTGTAGGTGTCTGGGCAGGTACATGCCAAACAGGGTGTTATATTTGATTGGTCTAATGAAGGATGAGTAGAGAGGGATGATCTTTCTTCCTGGATGCAAAACCATTGGTTATAAGATGTGCCATGTAGAAGGACTTTATGACCGCAGTGGCAATGTGGTGGTCAAAGGTGAGGTGGCTGTTGACCTTTGTGCCCAGATCTCTATGGCCCCTTCAGTGTTCATTAGGCTCCCATCGACGTGGTAATTCATGGGAAATGAGTTTTTTCCAAAGAGGGTGGTGATGCATTTTTTGGCGTTAAGCATGGTTCCAACACCAGTCATTGGTCTCAGAGAGGCTCTTTTGTAGGATGTCTTCATCACTTGAGGAGTTGATGACTCTTAGCTTGCAGTCATCAGTGAACTTGGTCAGACAAAGTCGTCCTGTGTTGGCCTGGACTTCTGAGAAGTAAATGCCAAACAGAAGAGGGCCCAGGACCGAGCCCTGTAGGATTCCACTCTTGACTGGTCGACAGTCTGACTTGGAATCCGCAACTTTCACTCTGTGGGTCCTATCTGTGAGCCAGTTTGCAACCCACCTAGTGATGTAAGGATTGATGTCTAGTTTGGTGAGTTTATCAGTGATACCCGAGTAGGGAATGGTATTGGCCAGGTTCGAGGTAGGCTGTATGCACTGCCTTACCCTCATCCACAGCCTTGGTGACTGCCTCAGTCAACCAGGTTCAGCAGGCAGAATCTACCCTTGAAAAAGCCAAACTGTGGGATCAAGAGCTTGGAGATTGCCTGCATCTTTAAGCAGGTCCGTGGTGATGCACTCCTTAGCTTTGCATACCAGACTTGTCAGGCTAATGCGATAGTTCCCCAGGGTCTGCAATTGCTCCCCCTTTATGGAGTGGGATGACTGTAGCAGTGCGCTATTCATTAGGGACATAGCCTGAGGTAAGGCTGTGATCGAACAGGGCACACAGATGTGGTGCCAGTTCATTTTGTAACTTATGTAGGACGCAGCCAGGGATATTATCAGGTCGCAGGGACGCTGTACTCTTGGCTTTGGACAATGCAGCTTTTACCTGTGCCGCAGAAATGGTGGGTACCAGGTTTTCTTCTGGTATTGTGATAGGGCCCTTTAGGGGGGAGGTAAATTTGGCACTGAATCTGTCTGCCACTATGTTGGCTCAGTATAGGAGGTGCCATTGTGCAATAACTCCTAGCAAATCTGGGTATTGCCTTTGAGATTTTTGATATAGCTATAGAAGGCTTTGTGGTTGTTTTTGGTGTCTGCCGCAATTCTGCCTTCATAGCTGGTTTTAGAGGATTTGATAAGGGATCTCGGCTTTTTGTTGAGACTGATAAGGGAGGTTTTCCAGTCTTGACTTTTTTTTTTTTTTTTTTTTTTTTTTTTGGAGGAGAAGGGTCTTAGTTCTGTTTGGTATGGCAAGGTCCATGCATTTGTGTACATGCTCATGCAGTGCATTAGTGTGTGATTTAGCAGTCATGCAGCTATTTTCCATTGGCATGGGTGCAGAGAAGTTAGCCACCTCTGTTTTTAGGAGCTCACAGTTGGCTTTAGAGAAGTTTTTCAGGGTGGTCGCCTTAGTGGAGGGTGTAGGTGAGATGGAGATTTCCAAGGTGATCAGTTTGTGGTCATACTTAACCAGGGAGAAATTGACTAGGTGTGGAGCAACAGTCTTGCATGTTGGTGATAACCAGGTCAACGATGTTGCTTCCTCTAGTGGGGGTCAGAATGAGCTGGTCTAGGGCATAATTCATATATTCCAGAAAGCGTTGGGCCTGTACATTGGTACTTATAGTTTTCCCAGTTGATGGATAGTTGAAGTCATCCAGTATGAGAGTATTAGGTTGGACCTTGCTAAACACCCTGGTATCTATCAACTTGGAGTGAGAGGCTAGGGACATGTCTGGGGTGCTGTAGCAGGCTATGACTTGTATCGCCATCTTACCCAGTGTTGTACCTGAAGTATGTCAGATGCATTGTGCTAGGCTGCCAGTCTAGAAGTGTGCATATCCTTTAAGAATATGGAGACACCACTGCCTTTGGAGCATCCGGCAGTATTCTGGGGCCGAAAGGTATGGAATGAGTTGTAGCCTGGGAGCACAGGGGTGCTTTCTGCCTCTCTAAACCAGGTCTTTGTTACAGCACATATGTTGATATGCTCGAAGCTCCCCTCAAAATGGAGAGAGCACATCTTGAGATTTAGACTTCTAGCGCATTAAGCAGCATGGCCTTCAGATTGCATTTGTTTGTAGCTGTTAAGGTGGAATTTTGGTCTTCGGGACACTGCCTAAAAAGGCACTATAGGGGTGGCAAGAGCCTTAACCAGTACGTGGAATCCCAGGGATGACAGATGCAGGCAGTCCCTGGTAAAGCATTCCCCAAGATACAAAAACTGGCCTAGGCTAGACGAAATTTACATTTCACAGGAACATGCGCATTTAATTGAAGGTCTTGATACGCACCCAGTAATTTTTAAATGTACCAGCAGTAACTAAAATAAAAACACAAGGTAATGAAATAAAAAGACACCGGCACTTTTTCCCATCTATCTTTTGAAAAGAGAGGAATTTAAGAATGGGTAGTGGAAATTATTCATGAGATATCATGCACAGAAGAGATGGTGCTTGGAAAGCCTGGGCTAAAACCAACTCACCAGCCCTTTTCCAGAACGACAAAACTTGGGAACCATGCCAAAAAACAAACAATGATAACTCCTGCTACAACCCCCCCCCCCCCCCAAATTAACTACAAATCAAACCGACGTAAATTTTGGACCACCATCAACAAAATTCTCCAGCCAGTTTCCCCTTCCACACCCTCCCTTTCCCAAATAAAACACCTGTAGAAAGTGCTACCCTTCTCAATAATTACATCATTGAAACTGTCCAAAAACCTTACACAAACTAACATCCCTCCTACCCCATCCAATTCACCTAACAAAAACCTCTTCAGCTTTCAACCTGTTCCCACTGACTGTCAAATCACTTTTACTTAAGCTCAAACCCTGTTCACCTTCCTGTGACAATCTTCCCCCTACCTTCCTCAAACTAGCTGCCATATCCATAGGCTATCCTGTATCCCTGCGTATCAGTAGATCCATTCTAGAAGCTACTAGATTCCCAATATTTGGAAAACCTTTACCATCCCACTACATAAAGGGAGGAACTCTACTGACCCATCCAACTACCGACCCATAGCCATCCTTTCCCCTCTATCTGAAATACTTAAAAAAAAATGCATTCAAACTCAGCTGCTAAACTTTCTCCTACAGGAAAACCTCACACCAACCCAATATGGCTTCCGGCCAAACCACAGCACAGCTACAGCCCTCTTATTTTTCACTTATACTGTAGCTGAGGCCAGAGATAACCAACTTGTATCCTGTCTTTTCCCTGATCTCTCCAAAGCCTTTTACACACTCTCATCCCTATACTTTTGCCCAGAATTGCTAACCTCAATCTCTCAGTTCCCTCCCTGTCCTGGTTCATCAGTTAACCTCTCCAACAGGTTACAATTTGTCAAATGGCTCTCCTCCTGCTCCCCCTCTCTTCCTATCACATCTGGTGTTCCCCAAGGTTCTATCCTCTGTCCCGTCCTGTTTAACATTTTCACAAATGAGCTTCACACAGGTTGTAACCAATCCTCCCTAATTCAAAATGCTGACGATTCCACTCATCTTTCTCCAATAACATCTCAGAACGTCATGCTCATACCCAAGACAACTTTCTATCCATTGAAAAGTGGCTGTCTGATAAATCAATCAAACCCCCAATCCATACAATATAAAAACAAATGGTGCTATAAGTGCTCACACCAAACCAAGAAAAATAAGAGCACAGCGTTGTCAGTCCGCAATCCTTGTTTAATGTAAAAAATAGTAAAACAGGTTAAGCGCTTTCATCAATTAGTATGACTTCTTCAGAACCACCAATCCATGTTAGACAGAGCCCCTCAATGGCCCTCTTCAAGACGAATCTTGACGTTTGGATGGGAGATCGTAAATTTACCCCTGGGATCTCTTCTGTGTCACTGCTAGACATAGGCACGGTAAACTAACCTTAAATGGGCTATCTTCTGTGACCTACTATACAGAGGCACAGTCAACTAATCTAAAAAGGGTGGCGAAAGCCAAACACTCTCTGGCTAGGCTTGTAAATGCCCTAGGGCAGATAGCCTAGTATCAACCTATGAACCCCAAAAAACTAAAGTCCTGCTTTTTCTCCCTCGTGCTCTGTCAGCACAAATCAGCCTTTGTCATTACTTCCTCTAATACAATCATTCATCCTGAACCCCACACTAAGCTGCTAGGTACCATCATTGATGAACTAAAATGTAACTTACATATCCTTCAAAACGTAAAAAAAAAAAAAATAATCAAAGACTTGGACTGCTGTATCGAAATAGATTTCCAACATCTAATACTAGACTCTCCTTAGCTTATGCTTTCCTTCTCCCCTCCCTTCTCTACGCTGCCCCAGTCCTAACTAACATACAGTCTACAACCCTATCCAAACATACCACAAAATAGCTCAATTTGTCACTAACTGTACTTACAACTCCTACTACTGGCTGGAGCTCCCCCAACAACTCCTTCTTTCCCAACTTCAAGTCGCGCACACTGCATTATACAACTTGTCCTCCTGCCCTTCCCTCTCCACCTTGGTATTCTCTTACACCCCTAATCGTAGTCTCAGCACCTCTAGCCCAACAACTCCTTCAAAAACGTTGGTAAGCTACTTTACAAATTTTACTATAGCCCAAGCTTGGAACAAACTTCCTGCTCATATTAGATCCATTCCCCATACTAAACACTTCAAAAAAGAACTTAAACTTCACCTATTAAGCAATAAGTCTTGCCCCTGTAATGACCCCACCTAACCTCCTACACTTATGAATTCAACGTAACCTTACTGTTTTACTCTAACCTCACTGACTACTATTCACCTCTTAGTTTACCTCCCTTTTTCACATAGTTCAACTACAAATTGCACCCTTACCCTACTACTTCACCACATGTACATATGTAAATATTCCTCTCTCATATCTAAATACCTCTCTTACTTAACCCACTATATCAATAGCTCTCTCAATGCAAGGTCAATCGCTGCTTATTTTTTCATTGTATTAAAAAAAAAATCGTGACCGTTCTACTTCACAGTAGTACTAACATTAAATTATGTAATCTTTGTATTGGACTGTAAATTTTATATACTTTAATTTGTCTGTATCTGAGCTTTTCTTCTTGGGTCTCCACTAAAAATGGGCCTGTGGCCCAGTTGGACTAACACAGTTAACAAATGTCAAAATAAATAATAAAATATTAGAGAAGATACAAATTTCTTCTGAAAATGTAGCTAGGGAGTGGGATAAAAATTAAGTGGAGTTTAAAAATAGGATAGAAATAAAAGAAAGGGAGATAATGGTTAAGAAGTAACAAGAATTATTTAGACGGACTGACATGTTTAAAGTATTGCAGAATAAGGGGAATCTCACAGAACAAGAGGAGGAGCAACTGCAGAATGCTAAACAGAAAATAAAGGATTACATTGATAATATGCACAAGTTCAGAAAGATTGCTGTTAAGCAGCCGTTTTTTTGATGGTAACTGTAGATCCCAAAAGCTTTTAGTGCAAATCTGGCAACAAAGTAGAAAGGGCTGTCACCAAGCTTAGAAAGCCTGTAACAAAGAAGATAGCAAGGATCCTGTAGAAGCATTAGAATTATTTCAGAAATTCTGAGAGTCTGTATAAAGCAGAGAAACAGGGAAATCAAGAAAAGGTACAAATGTAAATATTTATAGAAAAATTAAATAGACCAAGGTTAGAGGTAGAGGAGGCTGAATTACTAATTGGATAGGAGGATACAAGATAAAAATGGTGATGTATAACCAATCTACAGGAAAGTCCCCAAGAATAGATGGGATTCCTGTGGTAGTTTGGAAGCTAGGAGGGAAGAAATGATAAAGATATGGAAGGTTTTGTTTAACGTTATTTTGAGAAGTACAAGCATCCAGGAAGAAAGCAGTGGTAGCTGTAATACCTAAATAGGGTAAAGATACATCAGATCCAGCTTCATACATACCCATTTCAGTACTAAACCATGATTATAAACTGTTCATGTCTATAATGGCTAAAAGAATGGCAAAAGTGCTGCCAAAATTTATAGATATGGATCAGTGTGGTTGTGTGGATGGGAGGCAAACATTTGACAACATTAACAAAGCACTGATGATCCAAAAGGAAGCAAAATGTTAGAAAATACCACTGTTGTGTCTTGATGCAGCGAAAGCATTTGACAGAGTAAGCTGGGACTTTATGAGCAGGGCAATGGAAACATTTCCATTCCCTGATACAATTTCAAGGTTGATTAGGAGAATATATGAGGGATCTGAGGTGAAAATTAAAGTAGCTTGGGTAATCTGTGATGATCTCTGCTTGAACAGAGGAAAAAGGCAGGGGGTGCTCTCTCTCCCCTTCATTTGCATTATATTTAGAATCACTGACAAAGAAAATAAGGGACTCAGAAATTCAAGGATGTAATTGGTATGTTAGTCAAGAAAGGTTGGCTTTATTTGCCCTGACAGAACCAGAAAGGGACATTACAGTGCTCTGGAACATGTTAAGACAGTTTTGGGCCTTTTCGGGGTACAAAATTAGTGAAGCTGAAATAAAGGCAGTAGTGGTAAATTGTGTACCCACGTACAAATTGGTTCAGCAATATCCATATTTATGGGAACATGATAAAATGAAGTATATGGATTAAAAATGATTCAGGTGTGGCAGCTAAAGGATATGCTGGAAGAGACTAAACAAAAGCTAATACAAAAACTGAGAAAATGGAAGATTTTTATATAGATATTAATGGTAAGATACAAGCAGTTAAAATGTTTGTCACTTTAATCTTATCCACAGGCATATTTTTATCAAGCATAGGAGAAGTTGTGGATAGCAATTAATAAAAAGCTGAAGGATTTTATCTGGGAGAGGAAGACTGCAAGAGTTAAGTGGGAAAAACTTCTTCCAGTAGAGCAGGGCAGTTGGGATTACCCAATTTGAGGGGGTATTTCAGAGCTGCACAGTTAATGCTCCTATACATAGCACAAACAGAAAACTACAATTCAAAGTAGAAAGATGATGAAATGGGGGGAAGCTCAGGAAACAAGGAGAGACTGGGATTTTGTTTGCAGACCTTTAAGGAGAATAGCAATGACCATACAGAATATTATTTTCATAAAGTAGCAGAAGATATTCTAAGAATTAAGCCAACATGGAAATGGAGGAAGGAGATGAATAGAGATGACTGCAGTTAGGGATATAGACAAGAGCCCGCTGGAATTGGGGAAAACTGGCAAAGGAACAAAGGTATTGGGAGTAAGTAGAATGGGAAGATGCCAAGAACTTATTTGGACTGCAGATTAGAGATTGCCTTCCCTATCAAGGATTGATATCGGAGTATAAGCAAAGCGAAGGAAATAGGGGATCCTAAACGAAAGATGAGCACTGGTAGTTTTAGTAGAATTTAAGACAGAAGTTGCCATTAGGAATAATTAATAGGGCATATAAAGTATTGCTTGATAACTATAAGAATCAATCAGAGGAGGTTAGAAAAGATTGGGAAGAGAGATTAGGTAAGCATTTCACAAAGAAACAGTGGGGGATATATGTATATCTCCCAAATATGCAACAAAGTCTAGAATATTTTGGATCTTTGCTTGAAAGTATAGGTTCATAGGTAGGTACTCGGCTATTGGCCCTAGGGCCTAATTAAGCCTAGCCAAAGGTACCCTGGCTTTCGCCACCCAAGAACATTATTTTCCTGTGCCACTGTCGAGCAGAGCCACAGAAGTGATCCCCGGGGTGAATTTCCCATCTTCCATCCAATCATCAAAATTTTTCTTGAGTGCTAATGAGGAGCTTTGTTTAATATGGATAGGTAGTTTGTTCCAGAGTATGGGAAGTCTCTGGGACAGGAATCTATCCCTCCAGCATGTTCTGTTTATTGTGGTGACGAGGTTTAGGTCCCTAGAGCGTGTAGCTCGTAGGGATTGGGATTTCTTTAAGTGGAGCATGTCTAAAAGCTCTGGGTTTGACGTAGCTTTGTGTGTTAGGCAGAGATTGCCTCTGAGTAGGCGATATGCAACGGAGTAAAGCTGCAGTTTTTTGAGACGGTCTGCATAGGGCATCTCTTTGAGGCCGGTAATCCTCTTTGTGAGGTATTTCTGTGGCCTTTCCAGTTGATGTCTTGTGAGGTAATACCAAAAGGGGCATTGTACTCTATAATGGGGCATTGTACTCTATAATGGGTCTAATGAGTGAAGAGGAGAGGGGAACGATGACCTCTTTTTTACTGGATGAGAAACCTTTTGTGATGTGTGCCACATAGAAGGATTTCCTGACTACTGTGGCAATGTGATTATCAAAGGAGAGACTACTGTCCACCTGTGTCCCAAGGTCTGTTATCACACTTTCGGTGTTAAGTACATTACCACCTATGTGGTAGTTCATGGGTACTGAGTTTTTACCAAAAGGAATGACAGTGCACTTTTTGGCATTGAGCTTGAGGCCATGGCTTTGACACCAGGCATCTGTCTCAGCAAGGCCCTTTTGTAGGATATCCACATCTTTTGGAGTTTTGATTATGGCTCCTAGTTTGCAGTCATCTGCGAACTTCGTTAGCCAAAGACCTTCTGTGTTGGCCTGTACTTCAGAGAAGTAGATACCAAACAGGAGAGGACCCAGGACTGAACCCTGTGGTACTCCACTTGTCACTGGTCTGAAGCTGGATTTGGAGTCTGCTACTTTCACAATGTGGGTTCTGTCAGTGAGCCAGTTGGCAGCCCATCTTGTGACATAGGGATTTATACCTAGTTTAGTGAGTTTATCTATAATTCCAGAGTGGGGGATGGTGTCAAAAGCCTTGGCGAGATCTACATAGGCTGTGTGAACCACCTTACCCTCATCTACGACTTTTGTGACTGCTTCAAAGAAGTCCATCAGGTTTAGGAGACATGATCTGCCTTTTACAAACCCGAACTGGGTAGGGTCCTGAGTTTGGAGATTACCAATGTCATTGTTTATAAGTTCCATGATGATATGCTCCATAGCCTTGCAGACCAGGCTCGTTAGGCTAATGGGGCGGTAGTTTCCGGGGTCTGTGGTGGCTCCCCCTTTGTGGAGTGGGATGACTGTCGCTATGCACCATTCAGTGGGCACATAGCCTGAGGTGAGGCTATGATTGAACATGGTACTTAGGTGGGGTGCCAGTTCATTCTGTAGTTCATGTAGAACACAGCCTGGGATGTCTTCAGGTCCCATGGATGCTGTGTTCTTGGCTTTGGATAGTGTGTTTTTTACCTGTGCAGCCACGATTACAGGAACTTTGCATTCTTCTGGTATAGAGATGGGCCCTTTAGGGGATGACAGAGGGGTAAAGTTAGCACTGAGCCTATCTGCCAGGATGTTGGCAATATCCGTTGGTTCTGTATATTTAGTGCCATTGTGCTGTAACTCAGAGCAGATCTGAGTGTTGCCATTGAGATTCTTGACATAGCTATAGAATGCTTTGTGGTTGTCTTTAGAGTCAGTGGCGATTTTGTTTTCATAACTAGCTTTGGAGGATTTTATGAGGGATCTCAGCTTCTTACTGAAGCTGACCAGGGAGTTTCTCCAATCATGGTATTTTACTCTACCAAATAGAATCCAGTCAAGGCTTCTTGATGGCACACACTACTCTGAGATGGACATTGACTACAGTCTCATCAAAATGGCATAAGGAGTAATTTAATTTACCTGAAAATCAGTACTTCCTAGACTAGGAGCAGGCAGAGGAAACACAACTGTAAAAATGGATGGCCTTGCTGTTCAACACGAGCTTTTCAAAATGAAGTCACCGTAAGCTAAGGGTTCTGCCAAACAGCACCATTGTTATGTGGTTTATCAGCTAGCAGATGGCTTGTTGTGTTAATGTGGGTAAATATCCATATGCACAAATGTGTCTGCAAGTCACCTATATCTCCTTGGACAGAAATTACTGGTGAAGAGGTAGAAGAAAAATTTAATGTTTCAGAACTTTTCAGAAGCCCTAGGCTCCACATTAGTTCACCTTTTAATCTTGGATGACCATCACTAGTTTCCTGCATTCACTCCAGGTTCCCATCCCTAAGGCTTGTTCAGGAAAGGTTTGCTCTAGACCTTAATACCATGTTACTTCCCCTCAGTTGTTAGAGGGTAAGAGCAGAGGTGGCAAATTTCATTGTAATCACTTCCTATTAGCCCAAACAACCATGATGTTCATCCTGGTGTGAATGGCTGAATGGAAACCCTTGATGTTCTTCGTGTTTCACTGTTGCAGTCATTACATTTGGGTAATCTGCTGGCAGGTTGCCCTCAGTCGGCCTGATTAACAAAGTCTTGAGTCCTGCGTCGGTTGCTGTCCCTTCTTCCATGACGTCAGGTCATCAGGGGTATAAAACATGCAGCCAACGCCATTACATCAGTCTTTCTTGCCGCGCAGTGTCCGAAGCAGAAGCAGTTTGCAAGAGACGGTTGTCAGACTCCTGAAATTTTCGTTTTCGAGTTTCAGAACTGAAGTCTTCTACTAAAAAGCTAAGTACCCCGTTGGGGAAACTTTTTCGTGCTCCTTACCGATGTCAGTAAAAGTTAATAATTGCATTACTTGTGGGAAGCAAATACCTCATAAGGATTTTCATTTATTCCTTGCCTAAGCCCTGACCACAATGTGCCTTGCTGTCAGTTTTGTGCTAAATTTAATCAACGCACTATTAAACTTCAGTATATTTTTGCTTCTAAATAGTTTGGCTCAAGATTTAACTATCCAGAAATGTCGTCTGTTAGCAATCCGACTACCAGAATACCTAAAAAAACGCAAAGAAAGACGCTGTCAAGGTCGAAAACCGCCAAAGCTTCTCCTAAGCCAATCACTGGTTCTCCTGTACTCAGTGAGGTGATTTCTCAGCCCGATACCCGCTACTTTTGATTCGCAGGCCTCTACTGAGACCCATTCGGAGTCCGGTGTGCCGCGAGATGCTTTAAGTATTGAACCCGCAGATGTCTCTACCTTAGATGGGTCCGGAGCCGCTGAGCAGGCACCGTCTTCTGAGGGTGTTTTCAGGCCTAAAGATTTGTATATTAAACAAATGCCATCTTCAAAACGAAGGCCAAAAACTATGTCTAAAAAAACAATGCTTGGGCCACGTGCACAAACCCAAATGCCTAAAAAACAAATGATCAAAATGGCTGAGGATTTAATTACCTTGATCAGGGGTACCCATCCCCCTCCTGCTAAGAGGGCCTAGGCAAGGCACTGACTATGAATCTTCAGATCAGGTTTCTATTTCTTCTGATTCCTCCTCTTATCAGGAATTTATCTGTTCCCACTTATGAGGACTCTGATGCAGAAAATTCCATCCCTTCTGCTTCTCCTCATGAGGATTTTTCTTTTGGAGAAACTTTGCATACCTTAAGGGAACACTTTCACTGGGCGAGTCAGGATTTCTCAGAATCTAAAAAGAGACTTGGGGATTTTCTTCTTCTTCCTCAGCATAGGCCTTTGGCTATACCTCCTGTTGTAGACATTGTTCATGATGTTTTCTCAGAATCCAGTATGACTCCTGATTCCCTGCCTCCGGCTCCTAGTAAGCCAGACAGATACTACAGGGTTCCTGACTCCCACAAATTCCTTTTTAAAAACCATTTCTCAGGGTCCCAAGGGCGTTAAGGAATCTACTGCTAAAAATCATACCCCTTCTGATGGATATTCCAGGGCGCTGGATAGATGGGGCTAAGAAGGTTTACACGTCTGCAACCTTGATAATCAGGGCTTTAAACTGTCAATTTCATATGCTTAAATATCAACAGCATGTCATGGGTTTACTTAAACAGAAGATGATGTTGATTTGTGACTGTGTGGAAAATAGTTGCAGGATTTATTACATTCAGCTGAACAAGTTGGAAAACATACTTTGCAATGTGGTTTTGATTCCTTGGAGGGCTTCTGTAACTGGATCTGTGATGAGAAGGCATGCTTGGCTCAAGGAGCAAAGACTGCCTGATGATGTTAAAGCAAAATTGTTGGATGCTCCTTTACACCAGGACAGTCTATTTGGTAATATACCAAATTATATTTGGTAATTCACCAGCTTAAATATAAACCCCTATGTCACTAGATGGGTTGCAAACTGGCTCAAGGACAGAACCCACATGGTTAGAATAGCTGGAGCCATGTCAGACTCCAAACCAGTTACAAGTGGCGTCCCACAAGGCTCAGTCTTGGGACCTCTCTTGTTCGGTGTATATTTCTCGGAGGTACAGGCCAACATGGAAGGACTGTGGCTGACCAAGTTCGCAGATGACTGCAAACTGGGCACCATAATAGACTCTCCAGCTGACACAAGCATCCTCCAAAAGGGCCTCATAGAAACAGACAACTGGTGCCAGAGCCATGGCCTCAAGCTAAACGCCAAAAGTGTATAGTCATCCCTTTGGCAAAAACAAAGTGCCCACAAATTACCACATAGGTGGTAATCCATTAAGTACAGAAGAAGTAATTAGGGACCTGGGGACCCAAGTTGATAGCAATCTCTCATTTGACAACCACGTGGCCAAAGTGGTTAGAAAAACATTTTATATAGCCCACCTAATCATGAAGGGATTCACATCTAGATCAGGGGAGGTCATCGTGCCTCTTTACTCATCCCTCATCAGGCCCATAATTGAGTACAATGCCCCTTTTGGGATGTACCTTACCAGACACCTGCAGCAACTGGAAAGACCCCAAAAGTACCTCACCAAGAGGATCAAGGGGCTCAAACAGATGCCGTATGCTGCCCGGTTAAAGAAACTCCAGCTCTACTCAGTGGCATACCGCCTGCTCAGAGGTGATCTGTGCCTGACTTATAAAGCCATGTCCAACCCGGAATTAATGGACATGCTGCACCTCAGAATATCCAAATCCCATCGAGCTACGCGGTCGAGGTACTTAAACCTCAGCACTGAAATAAATAGGACATGCTGGAGGGACAGATTCATAACCCAGAGGCTCCCTTCACTCTGGAATAAAATCCCAGTCCAGGTTAGGCTGAGTCCCTCATTGACTCTCTTCAAGAGGAATCTTGATGAGTGGATGGGAGATCGTAGGTTTACCCCGGGTATCACTTCTGTGTCACTGTTAGACAGAAGCGCAGTATACTAACCTCGAAAAAGGGCATAGCAAAATTAATTTAAAATGGGTGGCGAAAGCCATACACACTCTGGCTAGGCTTATAAATGCCCTAGGGCAGATAGCCTAGTATGAACCTATGAACCTAATAAGGCTGAAGTTTTGAAAAGGATGGAAGATTAAGCTAAATCTATGCAAACTGTGAAAGATTTCCTACAAGTGCAGCCACCCAGGTTTAGTAGGCACTGGCCTACTAAGAACTGGTCCTTTCCAGTACCTACTAGAGCCGCTCAGGTCAAACCTAGACATTCCAAAGGCTTCAGGTTTCAGTCGCAAGGAACATTTAGAACAAAGCAATGGGGTGCCTCCACCTCCAAATCTGGAAGCAATAAGGCATCTTCCTAAGGTAAACTGTCTCAATGACTTTCCACTGCAATCACCGAGCACTTATCTTTTGGCCGCCCCTTTGGGGGGGGAACTGGCACTTCATGCACAAAACTGGCAATTAATTACCCAGGACAAATGGGTTTTAAATATAGTATCCCAGGGATACAGATTTCATTTCCACACGTTGCCAGTTCCAAACGGATGGCCAGACCTGCCTCCAAATCAGTGGGCAGAGGCCCAGAAACAAGTTATGTCCCTCATGAATATGGGGGCTATTCAACCAGTACCAGAAAAGGAAAAGGGACAAGGTATTTATTCAGGACTTTTCCTGGTACCCAGAAAAGACGAATCATGGTGTCCAATCCTGGACTTATCCATCCTAAATACAATTCTGGACATTCCAAAATTCAAGATGCTGACTCTTCAACAGTTACTACCTATGCTAGGCAAGGATGCCTGGTTGGTAACTCTAGACTTAAGAGGCAAACCTACATATCCCAATCGGGGAATCTTGCAGAAGATACCTCTGCTTCAAAGCAGGCTCTTTGCATTACCAGTTCTCTGCACTGCCCTTTGGCTTATCTACTGCGTCCAGGGTCTTCACAAAGTGCCTGGCACCAGTAATTGAATTTTGCAGGCAAAGAAATATTCAAATTTTTCCATACATGGACGATTGTCTAATTCAGGCAGAAAGCAAGGACACTTCTAAAACATCTGGTGTTTGTAAAAAGGCTTCTAACTTGTCTAGGGTACACCATAAACGAAAAATCACAATTGGTACCCTCTCAAATAATTACATTCCTGGGTGTAAGCTTGAATACAACTGCCCAGATGACTTGCCTTACGCCAGAAAAACAAATTCAATTAATGACTTACTTCAGTTGGCCACAAAAACCCAGCTATCTGCAAGACAAATTCTGCGGGCCTTGGGGTTCATGGACTCCTGCATTCTTCTAATTCCATATGCAAGACTGCATATGAGGAAACTTCAATGGTACCTAAAAAGCTTATGGAGTCAACATTGTCACAGCCTGGAAACAATGATTCCTATCATTCCTTGCCTGCAACTAGAGTTCCTATGGTGGGCAGAGGCCTGCAACCAAAACAAGGGACTGTCATTCATTCTACCCCCTGCCACCCAAACCCTGACTACAGACGCATCAGACTATGCTTGGGGGGGGACATCTGGCAGGGAGATGCATTCAGGGCCAATGGAGCCCAAATCAAATGCATCTACATATCCATCAGAAAGAGATGCTAGCTGTACAGAATGCTCTGACAGCCTTCAAGGACTATCTTTTTCCAGGACAACTGATAAAGACAAGACAACACCACAGTCATGTGGTACATAAGCAGGGGGGGTACTCATTCCTACCCCCTTTGCAGACTAGCCATGGCATTGTGGAACACGGCCTTGACTTATCAAATACATCTACAAGCTCAATTCCTGCCAGGAAAGCAAAATACTCTGGCAGACTAAGCAGAAATCTTATGGACCCACACAAATGGAAACTGGATCCACAAATCTTCAGCATGTTGACACACAAATGGGGGAGCCCAGACATAGTTTTGGGGGGAGGTAAAAAGATCTATCAGTTGGACAAATTCTGCACAAGAATTCATCACAAAAAAGCTTGGAAAGTGGATGCTCTATCCTTCAGTTGGAAAAACAGTCTATGCCTTTCCCCCTCTGCCTCTGCTCTCCAAGGTCTTACTAAGTCAGACAGAAAAAAACAAAAATGATTGCTCCAGACTGGTCTCGCCAAAACTGGTACCCGCTCCTGCGCAATATGTCGCACCTTCCTCCGTGGTACCTGCCTCAGACACCTCACCTACTGTCTCAGCAGAACTATCAAATTCTGCACACTCCTCTCCAAACTTTGAATCTTGCAGCATGGCTACTGAAATAATTTCACCAGTTACATATCTCAGCAAACCTGTGATGGATGTCATATTTGGAGGCTAGAAGGCCTAGTACTAGAAAATCTTATGCTGACAAATGGAAAAGATTCTGTGCCTGGAACCAAGCACAAGGAATAAGCACAACAGTGCCCAATATTCCTGATTCTGCAATACTTAACGGAGATGCTTCACAAGGGCCTATCTTTTTCTTCCATAAAAATCCATGCCTCTGCCATTTCAGCTCATTACAACACACAGCCTCCCCTCTTTTCTCATCCTCTGCTAAAGCAGTACCTCAGAGGGGCCAAAAATTTAAGACCTCCCAGGAGAGCACCAACTCCTGCATGGGACTTCAATTTTGTTTTGGAAAAACTCGCTCTACTTCCTTGTGAGCCAGATGCTATTGCGGGCCTAAAATTTCTCTCTTGGAAAACAGCTTTTCTTTTAGCAGTCACTTCAGCTAAAGGATTTCAGAACTACAGGCTCTTATGGCAGTGGAGCCTTTCATTATTTTTTACCCTGGCTGGGTGGCTCTCAGGACCAATCCATCCTTTATGCTTAAAGTGGTATCTAGTGTAGCCCTTAATGAGACCATTCATTTGCCAACTTTCTTCCCAAATCCACAAAACAAGGGTGAGCGGATTCTGCATTCATTGGATGTACACTGACAACTAAGATTCTACTTAAACAGGACAAAAACTCTAAGAAAATCTGAACAATTACTGGTGGCATTTGCTGCAGGGGCAGAGGGAAAGGCTATTTCAAAGCAGACTATTTCCAACTGGATAAGCCATTGTATTCGTTTCTGCTGTATGCACCATCTCATTCCACCAGGACTGCATCTACTTCTGCAGCCTTTCTCAGAGGGGTTCCTACCAGAGACCTTCTAGAAGCTGCTAGCTGGAGCTCAGTTCATACGTTCACCAAACATTACCATTTACCTCTCTTCTATAAATCCAGGCTTTTCCACTGCTGTCCTGCAGGGCCTTATAGCTGCTCCTAATGCTATATAAATCCATCCTCCCAACCATAGCTTTGGGATTCTACCCAAATGTAATGACAGCAGCAGTGAAACACGAAGAACATAGTACAGTTGTGTACAATTACCATAAATGTAGATGTTCAAGTGTATTCACTGTTGCAGTCCTGGTTACCCTCCTTCCAGCCACCTGTTTTTCTCTAACTATACCTCTCATTTCTGTTACTATCTTTAAAAGCCTTTTTGGTGTATTTGCTTTTGTTTGGAGGTATACATTGTGTTTTTTATTCTCTTTCTGTATATATATATATATATATATATATATATATATATATATATATATATATATATATTGCTCCCCATTTGGGGGGCACCTGACATCTGGGGCAAGAAAAACTGATGTAATGGCGCTGGCTGCATGTTTTATACCCCTGACATCATGAAAGAAGGGACAGCAACCGACGCAGGACCCAAGACTTTGTTAATCAGGCCAACTGAGGGCAACCTACCAGTAGATTACCCAAATGTAATGACTGCAACAGTGAATGCACTCTAACATCTACATTTATGGTAAGTGTACACAACTGTACTTTCCAATCAGTACCAGAGGTTTGTAATATAGCAGTGGGGTACACACTGGCACACGTAAATTTAAGAACACTGAGGTTGAAAGTATAGATTTTCTCAACCTGATTTCTTTTAGGGCAAGCCTCTCAATAAGATGGCTCACACTTATCCCTGGGGCCAGCCAGTAGAAAATAATAACTGGAGAAATGGAAAGATTCTTGGTTTGGTGCAATACAAAAAATCTTTCCAAGATGCTACCCAGGAACTGATGTATTGTAGTAACAGAATTTTAGTCATAGTCTCTATCATACTTCCGTCAAGGGTGTACCTGTCAAGCCACCTTCTTTCCTAACCTAGTCTACTAAAGAAGTTCTTGAGGAGAACCATACTTGTACGTGCACCAAGGAAACCGATCCTACCTCATTGGTATCTGAAATTATTTCTGCAACACAACTGTTGCAAAAATAAAAGCCCAGTGCTTTAGCCCCGCATATTTCCTGTCATGGACAACACATTTTTGTAGTAGCAGTTCAGCCAGAAGAATGCAGTGGAGGAAGCCATGTTGCTATCACCAACCATCTGGCTCGTGTTCAAGTTCAGGATCCCCCCCCCCCACAAAAAAGCAGGATATGGCCACCTTAGTGCTTAATCCAACATGGTATTATAAAAGGGATGTATACCTACACCATCTTTGGAACATTCTTGCTGCAGTATATATATTTTTGTTTCATTACCTGGGATAGTCCAACAGGGCCTTGCAAAGACCCATTTCAATGGAAACCCATGGAGAAAAGCTCCACAAAATTACACATTAAGATGAAACGAAAAAAATGTAAACAGTACTAAAAATATAATAAAATACAATGCGACAAAATTAATGATTTAGCATAATTGCTTTCAAGAGAAAGGAGAGAGAATAAATTTGATGTCCTTTTCATTTATCCCTCAACAGATGGGTACGGATCTGACAGACCACTCATCCACTTCAAGATCATTGGATCCTAGAACTTTCAAGCTCCTCCCTTTACCCATAATGCCCCACCAACTTAATGTACCTCAGATCTTATTTGCTGCCATTGGGTATCAGACACATATTCTTTATATCTTAAGTATTGTTTGGATATTATCCATATTCCTCCTGTGTCATGAGTTAGTTTCCTTGTACATTTCTTCTTCCTCCCACCCATAATCTAGTGAAATAGTTTAATCTTTGTTTTTATTTACTGTTTTTTGTTACTTCTCTCAGTACCATTGTTGGTATCTCTCTGTACCCCTCTGAGTACTTCTAACATCGTTGGTAGTTTTTCACTTTCTCTCTCTTTCTTTCTTTGTCTCTTCTTTATTCTAAAAAAAAAAAAATCTTTATATCCCTTTAGAGTAGTTTGCTTTTCTACAGCCTAGAGAGTTGATTGTTGCTTCTCTGCAATTTGTTTTTGCTAATATGTCGGACAAACCCCGTGTTCAAAAACCGTTTCCTGTAGGCACAAGCTTCCCAACTTGAATGCCCACAGGGAATGCGTTTACTGTCTGGGTCCTGCACACCTTGATGTGGACTGTGCAATTTGGTCCAGTTTTAATGCCAGAGCCTTAGCAGATCACAGGAATAAGTTAGTTCTGCAACATCTTTTGCCTTCTACTCCTGCGTGCTGGGACTCGACCCCCCCCCTCAAAAAAGTCGACAAAAATAAGGCTGATATTTTGCCTAAAGAAATGGAGTCTGAAAAAGGCCTCCGGACTGGTCTTCAGCATCAATATTTGCTCCTTCAAAGGAGCTTCCTGCTAAATTTCATAAGTCTGATCCGTCAGTCTTTTCAAAATCCGAAGTCCCCTTGGATCTGATCCCTGCTGCATCTATCAGATCTGATTCTATCTAGACTTCCTTCTTCCTCCCTAGAGTGATTGCCTTGTAGACACTGTAGGCCTCCTTCCGCTACTTCCCTTAGATCTTCCAGAAGTCTTTCAAAAGCAGATGTAGATGGGATGATTAAGTTCCTCAGAGCACAGATGGGGTTTCTTCCAGCTCCGACCCCAGCCAGACCTGTAAAACCTCTGTTCACCACCCCTCTAGTCTTCTCCTATTATCTGACCACCTGTTTCAGAGCCTTTGGATGTGGAGACTGTTTGCTCTTCAACTTTGATGGTTCTCTTGAGCTGACTGGCACCAAGTATCTTGACTTTTGAGGACTCTTGAAGCCAAAGCATCAGAGCTGGATTCAGGTGTTTGGAGTTGGCTTCATAAGTTTCGGAGCCACCTCTACCCCTTGGAGACTCTGCACTAGATAGCTTGGGCCTGACTCCCTCCTCTGGTAGAGTGCTGGTGAGATTGCAGGAGCCAGTGTTCCAAGATGTTGCAGCTTAGGAGCTGTCGACTTCCATTTCCATTGGGCGTTCTGTCTGAGGTTGTGGAGAGGGTTTCGTCTTGGCTAGAGAAGACATCCCTGGCTTCGTCAGATCAGACAACCCTGCCTCATACTGTTCTTTGCTCTGAGCTTCCACCATACCTTCCACTGCTGCCTCATACTGTTCTTTGCTCTGAGCCTCCACCATACCTTCCACTGGAACAGTCAACCCATATGAGTCTCCAGCTGGTCTGTCAAGGCATTCACTTCCGACACTTCCAAAAGAACACCCCACTGAGAAAGTCCCTCAGAACAGAACATGTGAGAGGAGGCACTTAACCCCCCCCCCCAGGAATCTCTCACCGAGGGCACTGATTTTGATGAAGGGGGAGGGGTCCCTCAGATCACCACATGATGACTTCTGCTTTGGAAACATCCTGGAGGTGTTGAAACAAAAAGGTGGTTTGTCTTCCAACACCCCCCCCCCCCCAGGAGGAATAGGTGATGTCCTTCCCATTTCACTGTTGCAATATTCCTTACAGTAGGTATCCCCTGCCAAGGGCAGCCTAACATCCCGCCAGTGTAAAAAAGCCTTCTGGTTGCCAAGGGTATGCTGTACATCACACACATGCTCCCCGCATACAGCATAGGGCATAAAGGTGATGTCCGGGTGTACCGACCTCACATTCTTTGCAGTCAGTCCTAATGCCATCTTCTATCATCTCTCTGAACACTCACTTCATTTGCTGGTTCACCAAGTTTTTTTTCAGTTAAGTGCCCCGTTGAGGTTTTCTTATCTTTTTTTCTTTGTTTTACTTGCTTGTGGGGTTCATGTCATCCAGAAAGGGTAAATGCCAGTGAGGAAGACCGATTCCCCATAAAGATCGGCACAATCAGCTTTTGTTTTGTCTAGGTGCATCCAACGATTGTACATCCTGTTCTATTTACCAGGACATCATTCCAAAGACTCTGCATAGTCTGCTTTCCACTTTGGCCATATATTTAGAAAACCAACATCTTGAGGTTTTGGCAAAAGACACCATGGAAAGAACTTCCCACTCCAAGGGTCAGCTGTCCATGAGGTATAGGCCAAGAAAGCTAGGTCTGATTCTTCGGCTGTGCCGCCTCTGCTGGACATTTCTTTCAAGATTAGTGAAAGCCCCAAAGATCGCCCAGCTCCTTTGTTGTATTCTTTTACTGCAACCTCTTTGGAGGCCAGCATAGATCTGGCTTCCCGCGCATCACTGGAGGCCTTGGAGATGTCCGTTTCAAGTATTCAGGGGATCCACAGCTGATTACCACCAAAGGGCCTAGGGGTGTTCCTCAGATTTTTGTTTGGGAGGAGATACCAACTACCATTAGTGTCGTACAGGGTCTGAGCCTTCTAAGTTTTACAAGGCTGACATCCCTTTAAAGAAGAAACAAAAAAAAAACTAAACAGGTTTCTCCTGCTCCTAAAGACCCTCGGAATGAATGGCAGAATTTCACTCAAGGTTTGATCTGATGTTAATCTTCTTTCCATTCATCACTGATGGGTTCGCTTCCGAGCCCTTGGAACCAATTCGGCCTAATACCAAGCTCACGCTAGCCAAGAACTCTCAAGCTAAATAATGCTGTTCACCCTGTTAACTCTGATTTCATTGGCCACGTAGCCATAAAGCTGCATTTTAGCCGAGCTCTCAGCCAAGTGAAAACATTTTGATATCTCTCGATATTTTGTATTTCTTTCCTTTCGCTTGTGGTTTTCATTGATATTTCTATAATCTTACAGCTATATTTAGTCCTTTCACTCTTTCTACCCATTTGGTAAACCTTTTAAGTACCATTGATGGGTACGGACATTTCTCCCTACCTTTGTGGTATTTCTTGAATACCATTGTTGGTATTTCTTTTTTTCCCTTTAACTAACTAGTTGTGTTTTTTTGACATATTTCATAGATTTAGTGTATATTTATATAGCTTAGACTTAGAGTTTGAAATTTTTCTCTAGTATTCTACCTGGATTGTTGTGTGCAAATTTCATGATGTCTGATAAAAAGGGCACATGCTTCATGTAAGTCTAAGCTTTCTAGTAGTGACTTCCATGATTGTGTTTATTGTTTGGGGGTGCCCCATCTTTCGGTGCAACCCCCCACTGATTTGTCAAAGTTTCAGTCAGCACACCTTGAACGAGCACAAGAATAAGTTGATTCTAAAGGGCCTGTTTAAGTCGCCCTTTTCAGAGGCCCTTTCTGCAATGGAGGTCTCATCCCCTCCAGTCAAGGTTAAGAAAAGGTCCCACTCAGTTCCCTCTTCACCATCTGGTGACCAGGGCAAATCTGTTAAGCCTAAAGTACCAAAGCTATCTTCGGATCATAAGTCTGCCTCGTCGGCACCGACCTTTTTCGCTCCAGCTACGGCTGCTCCTATGTGCTGCCAGTTTTGGCTCTGATACTGTCACCGCCCTATCTACTTCACAACTACTACGACTTTAGCACCGAGTGCAACTTCAGCACAGTGCATGCCTTCGATGCCTATCTCTGCAATTGTGACTGAACCTTCTGCGTCGGCTCTGAATGCCCCTTCGGCACCAAGCCCTTTTACGGTCCCGATAAATATGAATTTGACTCCACTGCTTCCGATCTCCAAACTTGAGACATCGGTGCCGGTATATTCAACACCACGGACCCGATACTTTCCATCTACTGACTCATTCCTAGGACAGGTGGTACAGTCTGTTCTTAGAACGAGTCTGTTCTTAGAACGACCTGACTCCCCGTCGGGAGTATCCACTAGATCCACCAGGAGCCTTTCAGAACTTGATGTGGTGCGTCTTGTGGACCAACCACCTGTTGACAGCCAGGAGGATACCCACCCCTTCTAGAACCCATCCTCTTGCAGGATTTGGGTTGACTTCTCCACGGACTCCATCCTACTCTCCTCCTTTGACCACACCAATTCCAAAGCCTTCTGCTGAGACGTCTTTTTTGGTAACCCCCGGTAGTGGACCTCACTGGGGCTCCGAGACTGTCCCTTTGGCCTTCATTCCCCGCTGGACCAGGCCTTCCTCAACCCTGTGACTGGGCTGCAGGCTCCTCAGTTTGTGGCATGGTTCAGTGTATTTCTACAGTTCCGTCCTCTCCGCACCGATCTTGCTTGAGGCTCCTTCCTCGGGAGAGGGTTCAATGGAGCCCGGGTATGACCCCGGTTCCGAGGTTGTCCATCTCTGTTCCGGGCTCCCATCCCTCTTTGGACAGACCTACTTTCTGAGCTATGGAGAAGGCACTTTCTTCTTGAAGCATTTTGCCAACATTGGAACTCCAGACCTCTCCCCCTGAACTACAGTTGTCACAGGCCACCTTCCTGGGACACCAGGCAGGAAAGCCACAGAACCCTCCGATGTTCATCGTGTTACACTGCTGCAGTCATTACACTTGGGTTATCCTGCCGTCAGGCAGTCCCGCAGTCGGCCAGAGTTCCAAAGTCTTGGTCCGGCATTGGTTGCTGTCGCTTCTTCCCTGACGTCAGTGCGCCAGGGGTATATAAGATGCATCCAACGCCATTTTCTTCAGTCTTTCTTGCCGCATGGTGCCCGAAGCAGAAGCAGTTCGCAAGTGCCGGTCGGCCGACTCCTGAGATTTTCGAAGTCGAATTTCAGATCCGAAGTCTTCCCGTTGGGGAAACTTTTTTCTTGCCTCAGACCGATGACAGAAAAAGTTAATCATTGTATTTCTTGTGGGAAGCAAATACCTCATAAGGACTTCCACTATTACTGTATTCCATGCCTAGGCCCTGATCACGACGTCACTAGTTGTCGGTTTTGTGCTAGATTTAACAAACGCACTATAAAAAGATGTTTTGATTTTGCTTTGCACTACTTTGGCCGAAGGTTCAATTATACTATGCCGTCGGATCAACAGACGACCTCAATACCGAAAAAACGCAAAGAACAAGGATAAAGACCGGCGTCCGAGGTCCAAAACCGACGAAACCTCTTCTAGGCCAGTCGCCAGTTCTCAGTGCGGCGCTTTTGCAGCCCCTGACACCCGCTACCTCAGAGCCACAGGCCGCTTCCGACTCCCATGTGGAGACAACTAGGTCTTTGGAAACTCAAGGTATTGGGCCTACGGAAACTAATCCCTCAGATGGGTCCGGAGCTGCTGAGCAGGCATCGGCTTCTGAAGGTGTTTTCAGACCTTCACAACTTACCATTAAAACAGCCAAGACAACAAAGAAACAAGTACAGCATTCTCCTGGACAGTCCTCCATGCCTAAGAAACAGATGCTTAAAATGGCCGAAGACCTCATTACTCTAATCAGGGGTTCCCATCCCCCTCCTGAGAAAAGGCCTAGGCAGGATACAGACTATGATTCCTCTGATCAGGTTTCCATTTCCGCTGATCCCTCTTCAGACCAGTGATACTCTCTACCCCCCCTATGAGGACTCTGATACTGAATAATCTATCCCTTCAGCCTCTCCTCCTGAGGATTATTCTTTTGGGGAAACTTTACATACCATGAGGGAGCATTTCCATTGGGAAAGTCTGGATTACTCTGAATCCAAGAAAAGGCTCTGGGATTTCCTTTTATTGCCTCAGCACAGGCCCCTGGCTATTCCACCTGTGCTAGATATTGTGGATGATGTGTTCTCTGAATCCAGCTTATCTCCTGATTCTTTGCCCCCTGCTCCAGCCAAGCCAGATAGGTATTAGAGTCCCTGACTCTGTTTCTTTACAAAAACCCTTCTGCTGATCCAGAAACTATTTCCCAGGGTCCAAAAGAGGTTAAGGCTTCCATTGCAAAAAATCCAGTACCCTCTAACAGAGATTCCAGAGCTTTGGATAGATGGGGGAAGAAAGTATACACTTCGGCAACATTAGCAGTAAGAGCTTTTAAATTGCCAGTTTTACATGCTTAAGTACCAGCAATATTTAATGGCTCACTTAAAACAGAAAATGCTTTCCAGCTCAACAGCTCCTGATTGTAAAGAAATGCAGGATTTATTGCATGCAGTTGAACAGGTGGGAAAACGTACTCTGCAATGTGGTTTTGATTCTTTAGAGGCCTCTTGTAGAGCTGCAGTTAGAGGTTCTGTGATTCGAAGACATGCTTGGTTAAAAGAACAGAGTTTACCTGATCATGTTAAGGCAAAATTATTGGATGCTCCTTTACAGCATGATACCTTGTTTGGTGTTAATGCAGAAGAGGTGTTAAAGAAAATGGAGGATAAAGCTAAATCTATGCAAACAGTCAAGGATTTCTTAAGGTACAGCCACCTCGATTTAGCAGAAATTGGCCAACAAAGAATTGGCCCTTTCCAGTGTCAGACAGGCCACAGAGAGGCAGATACAGATGCCCAACAGGCAGATCTCAACCCCAAGGCTCAAACAGACGACAGTGGGGCACCTCAACCCCAAAAGGAGGTGAGGACAAGTCTCAACCTTACAGGAAACAGTCACAATGACTTTCCCCTTCGTACGCCAAGCACTTCCCTTTTGGAAGCCCCCTTAGGGGGAAAGCTAGCACTTTTTTCTCAAAACTGGCAAACAATCACCAAAGACAAATGGGTTCTGAATATTGTGTCTCAAGGTTACAGGTTCCACTTTCATACTTTACCAAGGCTAAAAGGAATGCCAGACCTGCCACAAAATCAATGGGCAGAGGCACAAAAACAAATTTCAGCCCTTATGGACATGAGAGCTATTCAAAAAGTACCACAACAGGGACAAGGATTCTACTCAAGACTGTTCTTGGCCCCCAGAAAGGACAAGGCTTGGAGGCCCATACTAGACCTTTCAATTCTGAATACTTACCTGGATATTCCGAAATTTAAAATGTTGACATTACAGCAGCTTCTACCCATGCTGGGCAAGAAGGCCTGGCTTGTTACTCTGGACCTCAGAGGCATGCCTGCATATTCCCTAAAATTGCAGAAGATACCTCAGATTCAAAGCTGGTACAATGCACTACCAATTCTCTGCACTGCCCTTTGGCTTATCTACTGCGCCCAGGGTCTTCACAAAGTGCCTGGCACCAGTAATTGCATTTTGCAGACAAAAAGGAATTCAAATATATCCATACCTGGACGACTGCCTCATTCAAGCAGAGACAAAGGACATTCTTCTACAGTATCTGGCGTTTGTAAAAAGGTTGCTAATTTCTCTAGGGTACACAGTAAACGAAAAGAAGTCAAAACTAGTGCCCTCACAACAGATTATATTCCTGGGTGCCAGCTTAAATACAACTGCCCAGATGGCTTACCTCACGCCAGACAAACAAATTCTGCAGGCCCTGGGATTCATGGCATCCTGCATACTACTGATACTATATGCCAGACTGCATATGAGGAAATTACAATGGTACCTAAAAAGTGTTTGGACTCAACACTCTCACAGTTTAGAAGCAGTAATACCAATGATTCCCTGCCTACAACAGGAGTTTCGCTGGTGGGCACAGGCATGTCACCTAAACAAGGGTCAGCCTTTTACCCTACCCACAGCCAGGCAAACTCTTAACAACAGATGCTTCGGATTACGCCTGGGGAGCACACCTGGCAGGAAAATGCATTCAGGGCAAGTGGACCACAGACCAGATGCATCTTCACATCAATAAAAGAGATGTTGGCTGTTCAAAATGCCCTAACAGCTTTCAAGGGCCTTCTGCATCCAGGACAATTATTACTAAAGACAGAGACAACACCACAGTAATGTGGTACATAAACAAGCAAGGGGGCACTCATTCTTATCCCCTATGCAGGCAAGCCATGACCTTGTGGAACACAGCTCTAACGTATCAAGTTCACCTGCAAGCACAATTCCTGCCAGGAAAGAAAAATACTCTGGCAGACTATCTAAGCAGAAATATCATGGACCCTCACGAATGGAAATTGAATCCACAAATCTTCAGCATGGTAACGCAAAAATGGGGATGCCCAGACATAGATCTTTTTGCCTCCCCACTGAATTGCCAACTACAAAAATTCTGCACAAGGACTTATCACAAGCAAGCATGGAAAGTGGATGTTCTTTTGTTCAGCTGGAAAAACCTAAAAGTTTATGCCTTCCCGCCACTGCCTCTCCTTTCAAAGGTACTCCTAAAAGCCAGACAAGAAAAACCACAGATGATCCTGATTGCTCCAGACTGGCCACACCAGCACTGGTACTCTATCTTAAGGAACTTAGCTCAAGGCCCACCATGGATTTTGTCTCAAATTCCACACCTTCTGACTCAACAAAACAATCGGATCCTGCAGTCAGATCAAAACCCTAAACCTGGCTGCATGGCAGATTCATTAGTCAAACAGGAAACACCTCTCTCTAAAGCTGTTATGGATGTCATTTTGGCGGCCAGGAGTCCTAGCACCAGGAAAGCTTACTCAGAAAAATGGAAGAGATTCTGCGCCTGGAACCAGGCTCAGCCTTGATCCTCTTGTTCCAAACATTCCTCAGATTTTACAATACTTAACTGAGATGCTGGACAGATGCTTATCCTTCTCATCAATTGATCCACGCGTCTGCCATTTCAGCACATTACAACACGGATCCTCCTTTATTCTCTCATCCCTTGCTAAAGCAGTACCTCAGAGGGGCTAAAAACATAAGACCGTCCCGGAGACCACCAACACCAACTTGGGACCTCAATTTCATTTTGGAAAAACTGGCCCTACCACCTTTTGAGCCAGCCAATACAGCCGATCTAAAATTTTTATCATGGAAAACAGCTCTGCTCCTGGCAGTAACTTCAGCATGAAGAGTCTGAGAGCTACAGGCATTAATGGCAGTGGAACCTTTTATCATTTTTCATCAGGACAGGGTTTCTTTAAGGACAAACCCTACCTTTATGCCAACGGTGGTATCTAGTGTGGCTCTTAACCAAACCATCCATTTGCCAACTTTTTATCCAACTCCCCAGAATAAAGGGGAGAAACTTCTGCATTCTTTGGACATACACAGGTAGCTATGCTTCTACTTGGACAAAACAAAAGCTTTCAGGAAAACTGAGCAATTGTTTGTAGCATATGCTGCAGGATCACAGGGCAAGGCTATCTCAAAGCAGACTATATCCAAATGGATAGGACACTGTATTCGTTACTGCTACACACAGCATGGAATTTCAGCCCCAAATAACATTAGGCCACATTCCACCAGGGCAACAGCCACTTCAACAGCCTTTCTCAGAGGAGTACCTACCAAGGAAATTTTGGAGGCTGCAACTTGGAGTTCAGTGCACACCTTTACCAAGCATTACCACCTGCCTCTTTACTCTAAATCCAGATCAGGATTTGCCACTGCAGTTCTGCAGGGCCTCATAGCCAATCCTAACTCTTTATAGACCAGCCACCCAGCCTTAGCTTTGGGATTCTGGCCAAGTGTAATGACTGCAGCAGTGTAACACGGTCAACATAGTACAGTTTTGTACCTACCATAAATATAGATGTTCGAGTGTTCACACTGCTGCAGTCCAGGTTACCCTCCCTCCATCCCTTTTGAACTAGCTGGACTTATCTATACCTTTCTATCCTATACAACCTTTGTGGTGTATTTGCTTGTAACTGAAGGTATTGTTTTTATTTTATATGTATATTTTTTATTAGCAATATGTATTGCCTACCTACTTGGGGGCACCTGACATCTGGGACAAGAAAAACTGAAGAAAATGGCGTTGGATGCATCTTGTATACCCCTGGCGCACTGATGTCAGGGAAGAAGCGACAACAACCGATGCTGGACCAAGACTTTGGAACTCTGGCCGACTGCGGGACCGCCTGACGGCAGGATAACCCAAGTGTAATGACTGCCGCAGTGTGAACACTCTAACATCTACATTTATGGTAGGTACAAAACTGTACTTTGCAGGGTGCCTCCTCTTCCTTGTTCTCAGGAGCCCCCATGGAAGAGATCGTGCATGAGGAAGCACATAGACTCTCCTGAAGATTCCCCTAACAGAGGACACTGATTTTAATTGTGAAGGGTCCCCATGGTCACCCCGAGGATGCCTCCTTTGGAGACATTCTTAAAATGTTGAAATAGAGGGGTGACTGGAAGCCCACTAATCCTTCTTCCGAGGAGTCCATGTTTCTGCAGGCTTTCCGTGCCCGGCCATCTACCTTTTGGGTGACCCCGCCTGCAGACGAGCTAGTATAACTCGTGATGCAGTGCGCTTGGAAGAACCCTGATTCTGTTGAGTCAATCCCTTGGACACCTGACAAGGTACTTTCTCCTCCTGAGGAAAACTCACATTGGTCCAGAGGTTTACCAGTCGATGCTATGGTGGTGGCGGCGGCCACGAAAAAGGATCTTGCTGAAGAGAGTTGTACTGTTCACCCGCCCAACAGAGTCCCGGGCCTTGGACACATTAGGGAAGTGGGTCTCTGCTTCAGTGACCTTTGTCATACTGCCTCTGAATTACTTGGCACATTTTACGGGGCTCTAAAGAGACTTGCTTTCCAAACACTCTGGAGCACTCGCAGGACAGGTGTCTAACTAGGTAAGGGATAAAATTGCCTCACAGCTCGCAACCATGGAATCGATCTCCAATTCATCCATGATAATGCTTTCACCACGCAACCGAAGGAGCAGCTAGAGCTGTGGGTTCAGACATAGTTATGAGACGCCATGCCTGGATGTGCCTCTGTGACTTCCCGGACCTTTTTGTTTTCCTTCCTGAATGCTCCTATCGATCCATCTTCCCTTTTTTGGCTCGAAGGTGAAGGACACTCTGGCCAGGTGTGAGAAGGACGGTAAGATCCTGTCTCTGCAGTAGGTCTACATTTTTCCAGTCCTCAACATTCCTTTTCCAGGAACCAG
This sequence comes from Protopterus annectens, assembly GCF_019279795.1. NCBI lineage: Eukaryota > Metazoa > Chordata > Ceratodontiformes > Protopteridae > Protopterus > Protopterus annectens. The sequence continues at coordinate 711,684,549 of NC_056727.1, read as the reverse complement.
AGGAGTGGCAAAATGTTGCAGAAAAATGCTCAGGGTCCTTCCCATGCCACAGCCACACATGGTGATACCCCCAGGGCCAGAGGGGGTAACAATTCTGGAAGACACCCCCTACTGAGGGAGAAGGGGGTCCGTGTAATCAGGGACTCAAGGATTCTTTCTCTGGGCAGCCTTATCAGCGCTCCTGACGAGCGCCCGATTTGCTTTTCTCTGGAAGCAGTAGGGGATAGTTTCTCTCTGAACCAAGCTGCTTGGCATTCAATAACCACCAATTGGGTGCAGAAGATCGTAACCAGAGGTTGCACCATTCCTCTCATCACTTATCCAAAAAGAGTCCTCCAGTTAGCCCCACCAGACCAATGCAGATCTGAATTATACTCAAGATTCTTTTTGGTGCCTAAAATGATGGGGGACTGGAGACCCATTCTGGATCCCAGCAATTTGAACAAGTCTGTTGCCCAAACCAAATTCCGGATGGCCATGATTCAGTCCATTTTACCTTTTCTAAGGGAAGGTGATTGGATGTATTCGATACATCTCTGGGATGCATATTGCCACATCAAAATGGACAAACGCTCCAGGAGTCTACTTCACTTCCGGCTAGGGCACTATCATTACCAGTGGTTACAGCTCACTTGAGACTGCAAGGATTCCGGGTGTTTCCATATTTGGATGATGGGCTCCTTACCACCCCCACCAAACATCTTCTGATAACCTTGCAATACACACTTTCTCTGGTGAAACTTTTGAGGATAACTGTAAACTGGGAGAAATCCAATCTTGCTCTAGTCCAGAACATAGAATTCATTGGAGCAGTCTTCAACACCCGCTCTTGTCTGGTGTCTCTCCCAGCTCACAGATTTCAGAGATTGAGGCTCCAGCTCCGGTTGATACTCTGTCAAAACAAAGTCTCTGCGAGAGAGGTTCTTGAGGGTTTAGGATCCATGGCAGCTACCATACCAATAGTGCTTTTTGCAAAACTGCATATGCAAATACTTCAATAGCTTTTACTCTCTCTCAATGGTTTCCGAATTTCCACCCTCTGTGCTTTCAAATTCAGATAACCAATTTTTGCAAGCAGGACCTTCTTTGGTGGATGAAGCCAGACACAGAACTCTGGAGCCGCCCATTCCAGCCCCCCCAGCCCAAAGCCATTGTGACCACGGATGCTTCCCTGATACGGTGGGGGGGGCATTTTCAGGGAAAGACAGTCCAAGGCACATGGTCCATGTTGGAGGACAACCTGCATATCAACGTTCTAGAATTGAGAGTGGTGCTGTTAGTGTTGCAAGCATTCCAAACTGTTCTTCCTTCTGGAACGATTGCAGTTCAGTCAGACAACATGTCAGTAGTCTGATATATCAACAAGCAAGGAGGAACCATGTCTGATCTCCTGTGTCGAGAGGCCATGAGAACTTGGCAGTGGGCGATAGCTTCCAACCGCTTTCTGATAGCGCATATCCCAGGGATTTCCAGCATGATTCCAGACATGTCTAGTAGATCTGTCCTCCTGCCTCATGAGTGGTTCCCTTAATCCCAACCTAGCGGCAGAATTTTTCACCTGTTGGGGCCAGCCTTGCTGCATACCTATTTACTTCCCTGTAAATGCAGCAGCTATTTTGCCCTTTTCCCCACAAAGGGGGAGTTCCCGAGGAATGCTCTGATACATGATTGGCCCACGGGACTGCTATATGCCTACCCCCCCCCCAATTCCTTTGATACCCCAATTCATAAAGAAAGCTATTCGGTTGAAATGCAAAGTGATCCTCATAGCCCTATTTTGTCCTCACAAGTTTGGTTCCCCTTCCTTCGGGCTCATCTGTTGCGTCAACCGTGGATTCTGAACCCTCTTCCAGACCTAATTTTTCACCCCCAAGGGTTGTCACCTGAACCTATCCAGTCTCAAACTGACAGCTTGGTTTTTCCACTTCTGTTAATCGCCAGGCAGGATGACCTCACCTGTTCATGACATTATTCTGGCCTCTCATAAACCACCCACCAGAAGACTATATCTAGACAAATGGAAAAAGTTCTCTGTTTTGTCAAAGAAAATGATACTGGTACTCTGCTCCAGTCACAGCAGTTTTACAATACCTATCTAAATTCTTCAAAGATGGAGCCGCAGCTTCTACCATACGAGTACATCTAGCTGCTATCTCAAACTATCATAATAGCTTGGATGACTCTTCCCCTCCTCTCACTTTGGTTATGCAAAACATTTCTCAAGGGTGTCTCCCATATTAGTCCTACAATCAGACAACCTATAGAGCCATGGAACCTCATGTTAGTTCTCAAGTCTTTAACTCAACCTCCTTTTGAGCCTGCAGCGAAGTGTGACCTCAAATTCTTGTGGAAATCCCTTTTTCTGATAGCCATCATGTCAGCCATACATATTTCTGAGCTTCAGGCATATTATGCACCAAAAGGGCTCTATCTAATCTTCCACAAGGACAGAGTATCACTCCGGACAAATCCATCTTTTCTCCCCAAAGTTGTTTCGACTTTTCCATCAATCAGTCCATTGATTTGCCAGTATTTTCCTGAATTTTTCTAATAAAGGGGAATACTGTCTACATTCCTTGATGTGCACAGACAATTGAGATTTTAGTTAGGACCAAAGCAATACATAAAACTGACCAACTTTTCATTTCCTTCTCTGGGCCTATAATGGGAAATTCTGTCTCCAAGGTCACTTTGTCAGAATGTTTAAGGGACTGTATAGGCTACATTTATTCACTTGCAAAAGAACCTATGCCACAGAATGTTAAAGCCCATTCTACTAGATCTATGGCAACGTCTGTGGCCTTCCATTCCAAAGCTTCTATGGATGATAACTGTGCAGCAGCCACTTGGGCTAAACCCCACACTTTTATCAATCATTACAAATTGGATGTGGCCTCAAATGGGAGAGCTGTCTTTGGCTCAGTGGTGCTCAGGAACGTTCTTCATAAGGGACTGCCCAAGGATCACAAGGTAGCTGGGGATTCTGTCCCATCAGTGATGAATGGAAAGATTAACATCATCAGATAAAGCCACAACTCCATCTGATGCAAAACATTTCTCAAGGGTGTCTCCCATATTAGTCCTACAATCAGACAACCTATAGAGCCATGGAACCTCATGTTAGTTCTCAAGTCTTTAACTCAACCTCCTTTTGCGCCTGCAGCGAAGTGTGACCTCAAATTCTTGTGGAAATCCCTTTTTCTGATAGCCATCATGTCAGCCATACATATTTCTGAGCTTCAGGCATATTATGCACCAAAAGGGCTCTATCTAATCTTCCACAAGGACAGAGTATCACTCCGGACAAATCCATCTTTTCTCCCCAAAGTTGTTTCGGACTTTTCCATCAATCAGTCCATTGATTTGCCAGTATTTTTCCTGAATTTTTCTAATAAAGGGGAATACTGTCTACATTCCTTGATGTGCACAGACAATTGAGATTTTAGTTAGGACCAAAGCAATACATAAAACTGACCAACTTTTCATTTCCTTCTCTGGGCCTATAATGGGAAATTCTGTCTCCAAGGTCACTTTGTCAGAATGTTTAAGGGACTGTATAGGCTACATTTATTCACTTGCAAAAGAACCTATGCCACAGAATGTTAAAGCCCATTCTACTAGATCTATGGCAACGTCTGTGGCCTTCCATTCCAAAGCTTCTATGGATGATAACTGTGCAGCAGCCACTTGGGCTAAACCCCACACTTTTATCAATCATTACAAATTGGATGTGGCCTCAAATGGGAGAGCTGTCTTTGGCTCAGTGGTGCTCAGGAACGTTCTTCATAAGGGACTGCCCAAGGATCACAAGGTAGCTGGGGATTCTGTCCCATCAGTGATGAATGGAAAGATTAACATCATCAGATAAAGCCACAACTCCATCTGATGTTCTTTCATTCATCACTTCCCACCCTCCTTCCCCCAGCCAAAGGCTCCTGGGGAATACTTTGTGTCCAAGTGGTGACTTAGGGCATTTGCACAGAAATGGCCTCTGCTTTACTAGCACAACATGGGCAAACTCAAGCTGAGGTAACTGGGAGAAGGCCTTTATGGGTAGAAACTTAGCTCGAGAGTTTTTGGCTGGCGCGAGCTTGGTATTAGGCCGACTCTGTTCTGAGGGCTCAGAACTGAACCCCTCAGTGGTGAATGAAAGAAGATCAACACAGATGTAATGTTATGGTAAGGCATAACTTCTTTTTTAATGCCCTTATGGCTTTGAAGCCTTCTCAAGAAGTTTCTGTTCAGCTTTCCCTTGGTCTCCTACTCCTCTTAAGGAGCTTGGGGAAGAAAATTCCTCTGAGGAGGAATCCCTTGCTTCCTCTTCCCAAATTTCTTCTCTGCGAGACTATGGATGTCCTTCGTGTTTCACTGTTGCAGTCATCACACTTGGGTTCTCTGCCTGCAGGTAGCCCTCATTCAGCCTGAATACCAGAGTCTTAGGATTTCTGCGTCAGATGCTGTCACTTCTTCCATGACATCAGGTCGTTGGGGGTATAAAACAGGCAGCCGACACCATTACATCAGTCTTTCTTGCTGAGGAGGAGCCCGAAGTAGGAGGAGTTCGCAAGTGCTTGTCGGCCGCTACCTGAAATTTTTGTTTTAGAGTTTATAATCCTGAAGTCTTCTAAAGCTAAGTTACCCCATTGAGGATCCTTTTTTCTTGCTCTAACTGATGTCAGAAAAAGTTAATAGTCTTGCCCGTGGAAAGCAAATACCTTAGAGATTTTCATTCTTACTGCGTCACCTGTTTAGGCTCAGACCACGATGTCCCTTGCTGTCGGTTTTGTGCTTTAACGCCTGAACCATTCATCGTCAGGCTATCTTTTTTGCTAAATTCTTTCGCGCTCGTTCTCCGTATTCCGAAATGACTTCGATAAGCCATCCGACTACTAATCTTCTGAAAAAATGTAAAGATAAAGACAGAGACAGATTGCATAGGTCCAAAACTGCCGACACTTCCGTTAAGTTAGTCGCCAGTCCGCCAGTACTCAGTGAGACGCCTTTGCAGACCCTGATGCATGCTTCTACAGATTTGCAGGCCTCTGCTGAGACCCATTCGGAGTCCAGTATGCCACGAGATGCTTCTTCGACTATGGAACCTGTGGATGTCTCTACCTTGGATGGGTCCGGAGCTGCTGTGCAAGCACCGGCTTCTGAGGGTGTATTCCGACCTACCGATGTTCGAATTAAACAGACTTCATTTTTAGCTACCACTACTGAGTTTCTCAGGCCCAGAGTACGCACTACGCCTAGAAAACAGATGACCAATGTGTATGCTCAAGCTCCCATGCCACAAAAACAAATGCTTAGAATGACTGAAGACCTTATTAACCTAATTAGGGAAGCCAGCATTCCCCTGCTAAGAGACAAAGAATTCAGTTTCATTCTGATTCTTCAGACCAGGAGTCCGATGACTCTGACCCTTCTGATTATCAGGACATGCCCTTATTAACCTATGAGGATTTAGCTGCAGAGGAATCCATTCCCTCTGCCTCCCCTCCAGAGGACTTTTCTTTTGGTGAAACCTTGCATACTTTGAGAGCATTTCTACTGGGAATGCCAGGACTACCCTCAGTCCAAAAAGACTCAGAGAATTTTTAGAGTTTCCTCACCTCAGGCCTCTAAGCTATACCCCCTGTTCTGGATGTTGTAGATGATGATTTTATGGAATCCAGTCTTACTTCAGATACTTTACTCCTGGCCCCTAGGAAACCTGACAGGTACAGAGTACCTGATTCCCACAAATTTATCTTAGAGTCCTACTGCGGATCCAGAGACCATTTCCCAGGGACCTAAAGGTATTAAGGCTACTACAGCCAAAAATCCTACCCCTTCAGACAGGGATTCCAGAGCTGTAGACAGATGGGATAAGAAGGTATATACCTCTGCAACTCTTGCCATTAGGGCATTGAATTGCCAGTTTAACATTTTGAAGTACCATCAGCATGTTATGGAACTAATTGAACAAACAATGGTGATTGTGCAGAAAATAAAGATTTACAAGAGCTCTAATGCATTGTGCAAACCAAGTTAGTAATCATACTTTGCAGTGTGGCTTTGATGCCCTAGAAGCGTCTTGCAGGGCTGCAGTCACTGCGTCTGTACTGAAGAGGCATGCTTGGCTGAAGGAACAAACTTTGCCAGATCATGTCAAATCCAAATTACTAGACGCTCCTTTAAATAAGGACTGTTTATTTGGCACCAAAGCAGAAGAGGTTCTTAAAAAGATGGAAGAAAACACGAACTCTATGCAAACTGTTAAAGAATTCTTACAAGTGCAACCACCTAGATTCAGTAGGCATTGGCCTTCTAAAAACTGGTCCTTTCCAGCCCCTTCCGGGCCTTCTCAGACCAAACCCAGGGGAAATGGGCTACCCAGACTACAATCTCGGGGTATGCAGAGATCTAAACAATGGAGTGCCCCCATCTCAAAAACAGGGAGTGGTAAGCCGCCCCCTTATGAAAAAAGTTCACAATGACTTTTCAATTATCCTTCCCAGCCCTGCCCAATTACTTGTGCCCCTAGGAGGAAAACTTGCCCTTCGTGCAAAAAACTGGATGTCTATTATTAAGGACAGATGGGTCTTAAACATTGTATCCCAGGGGTACAGATTCTACTTCCATTCACTGCCAACCCCAAGCGGGTTTCCAGACCTTCCTCCAAACCAGTGGGCAGAGGCTCAAAAGCAAGTACTTTCCCTGCTCAATATCAGAGCTATTCAACCTCTTCCAGTAGAACAAAGGGGGCAGGGTTTCTACTCCAGACTTTTCCTGGTGCCCAGAAAAAAGGGCTCTTGGTGCCCAATACTGGATCTAGCCACTTTCAACACCTTTCTGGTGGTCCCAAAATTCAAGATGCTTACCCTGCAACAGCTTATCCCTATGCTAGCCAAGGATGCCTGGTTAGTCACTCTAGACTTAAAAGAAGCTTATGTGCATATCCCCATAAAGGGAGTCATGCAGAAAATATCTATGCTTCAGGGCAGGGTCTATGCACTATCAGTTCTCTGCACTTCCCTTTGGCTTATCTACTGCGTCCAGAGTATTCACAAATTGTCTGGTTCCAGCCATTGCATACTGCAGGCAGAGAAATATCCAAATTTCCTCATACTTGGATGACTGCATTGGGGTACACCATCAACGAAAAGAAATCTCAACTGGTGCCCAATCAAAAGATTGTGTTCCTGTGAGCAAGCTTGGACACAACTTCTCAGAATGCTTTTCTCACTCCAGAAAAACAGGTTTATCTGACAAACTACTTCAAACAAATGGCCACCAGAACCCAGCTGTCTGCAAGAACAATACTGCAAGCCGTAGGGTTCATGGTCTCATGTATTCTGCTAATTCCATATACAAGACTGCATATGAGGAAACTTCAGTGGTACGTAAGTCTTTGATACCAGCATTTTCAGGACCTGGAAATAGTCATTCCAATCATACCTTGTCTAAGGGCAGAGTTCCTTTCGTGGGCAGAAGCATGCAACCACAACAAGGGACTGCTTTTCACTCAACCCCTCACCACCCAAACCCTGACAACAGACTCATCCGACTATGCATGGGGGACTCGCATGGTAGGCAAATGCATTCTGGGCCACTGGAGCGGAACCCAGCCCAGATTCTCCTGCACATCAAACAAAAAGATGCTAGCTGTACAGAATGCTTTGACAGCCTTTACATACCTAATCCTTCTAGGACAATGGCTTATAAAATCGGACAACACCACAGTTGTGGTACATAATCAAGCAGGGGGGAACCCATTCTTACCCACTCTGCAGGCTAGCCATGGCCCTGTGGAACACAGCCTTGAGCAACCAAGTGCATCTGCAAGCTCAATTCCTGCCAGGCAAACCAAATTCACTGGCAGACAACTTAAGCAGAAATCTCCTAGACCCACACGAGTGGAAATTGGAGCCAAACACCTTCAACCTTCTGATCCAGCAGTGGGGGACACCGGAGGTGGACCCATTTGCCTCCCCCGAGAACCACCAGTTGAGCAAAGTCTGCATCATGAACCCTCACAGCAGTGCTTGGAAGGTGGATGCCCTATCCTTTCATTGGAAAAAACTCCCAATTTATGCCTTCCCCCTCTGCCCCCCTCTCAAAAGTACTTTCCAAGATAAAACAGGACAGGCCAAGGGCAATTCTTATTGCCCCAGACTGGCCATGCCAGCACTGGCACCCACTCTTGCGCAGTCTGACAACAGTGCCGCCCTTTCACCTTCACCAGACTCTTACCCTGCTGTCTCAGCAGGAGGGATAGATTTTGCTTCCACAATTGCCATCCCTAAACTTTGCAGCCTGGCTTATCCATTGAATGCACCACCACCAGCCCTCAGCAAACAGGTGCTGGACGTCATTCTTGAAGCCAGAAGGCCTAGTACTAGGAAATCCTATGCTGAAAAGTGGAAATAATATTGTTCTTGGTATCAGTCTCAAGGGAAGGACACAGCAGCGCCCTCCTTACCTCTAATCATGGATTGCCTAGCAGAGCTACTCCACAGAGGCCTATCCTCCATTAAGACTGATGACTCTGCCATCTCAGCTCATAATACTGAGCAACCTCTGTTTTCACACCCTCTCATCAAACAGTTCCTGATGGAGGCTAACAACTTAAGGCCCCCTAGGAGAGCACCCAACCCTGCCTGGGACCTTAATGTTGTACTGGAAAAGCTCATGCTTCCCCCTTTTGAACCTGCAGCTTCAGCAGAGTTAAAATTCCTCTCTTGGAAAATGGCCTTGCTTTAAGCCATAACTTCAGCAAAAAGAATGTCTGAGTTAAAGGCACTAATGGCTGTGGAACCCTTCATTATTTTCCATGCTGACTGGGTTTCCCTTAGGACTATAACCCATCATGTATGCCTAAGGTGGTGTCCAGTGTGGCTCTAAACCAATCCATCCATTTGCCAACCTTCTTCCCTGACCCTCAGAATAAAAGGGAAAGGATCCTGCACTCCTTGAACGTGTACAGACAGCTCAGGGTTCTACCTTGACAGGACTAAACCTTTCAGAAGATCTGACCAGCTGCTAGTCAGCTTTGCTACAGGGGCAGAGGGTAAGGCCATTTCAAAACAAATCATTTCCAAATGGATCGCACACTGCATCCATTTCTGCTACAAGCACCATGGAAAACTTATCCCACAGGGGATCAAACCACATTCCACAGGGGATCAAACCATATTCCACTAGGGCTACTTCACCTCTACAGCATTTCTCAGGGGACTCCCTACCCAGGGACATTCTGGAAGCTGCAACCTGGAGTTCTGTACACACCTTCAAGTATTGCCACTTAACAATATTTTCTAAGTCCAGAGCTGGATTTGCTATAGCAGTCTTGCAAGGCCTACTAGCCAACCCTAGTACTTCTTGAATGCCTCCACCCTTCCTCACCTTTGGGAATCAACCAAAGTGTGATTACTGCAACAGTGAAACACAAAGAACATAGTACAGTTGTGTACATTTACCATAAATGTAGATGTTAGTGTATTCACTGTTGCAGTCCTGGTTTCCCTCCTTCCAGCCCCCTGGCTTTCTCTATCTTTCTACCTCTCCTCTCTAGGGCCATTCCTAATGGCATTGGTATTTACTTTTTACTGGTGGTGTTCCCCACAATATACTAGCTTCCTATTTGGGGGCTTCTGACATTTGGGGCAAGATAAACTGATGTAATGGCATCTGCTGCCTATTTTATACCCCAGACGACCTGATGTCATGGAAGAAACGACAGCATCCGATGCAGAAATCCTAAGACTCTGGTATTTGGTCTGACTGAGGGCTAACCCAAGTGTGTGGTGACTGCAACAGTGAATACACTCGAACTTCTACATTTATGGTAAGTGTACACAACTGTACTTTCTGAGGAAGATGAGTCCACTGGTCTTCACTCTCCTTTTGAGAAGATTTCCTTTGAGGACAGAATTTCCAGAATGATCAAATTTTTCAAATGGGATTGTGCCCAGGTGTGTGAGGTTCAGAAGAGGTATTACGAGCTTCTTCCAATGGTCTCTCCTAGACCTTCTGCCATTCTTCCTGTTCTGGCTGCCTTGTTTGGATGCCTTTTCTACTTTATCTCAGGATACTGATTTCCTGCCCCCTGCTGCCAGAAACACTGATAGATTTTATAAGATAAGCAATACCAAAAAGCAGTTGTGGAAACAGTTAAAGTAGTGGTTTCAAAGTCCAAAATCTTATAGAAACAAAAACAACTAAGTAAACATGCCAATCGCTTGCAACTTGTCGAATAGATGAAATATTGTTTTGTAAGTTCTAAAACTTTCACCACAAAGTGGTTTCCTCAGGCATATCCAACATCAGCACTAACAAGCACTTCCTTATAGACTTCCTGATAGTCACATGAGCTATTGTAGTCACATTATGCATTTCAGAAGCAGCACAAGTATGTCAAATTAGTTCAAAATTGTTTTAAACAGTTTACACAATAACATAAAATGTAGATGTAAAAATGTAAATAAAAGTGGATCAAAATTAACATTTTTCTATATAAACACATCATACTTTCATATGCTTTTCATAGTTTCATAGTTTAGTACTAGGCTATCTGCCCTGGGGCATTTGTAAGCCTAGCCGTAGTGATGTGGCTTTTGCCACCCCATGAAATGGTACAAAAATGTACAGAATAAATTTAGAATACTGTGCCTCTGTCTAGTAGTGACACAATGAAGGTCCCCTTATATAATAGAATTAGTTTACTGTGCCCCTGTCTAGCAGTGACACAGATGTGACCCCTGGGGTAAACTTACGATTTCCCATCCACTCATCAAGATTTCTCTTGAAGAGAGTCAGTGAGGGGCTATGCCTAATATGAACTGGGATCTTGTTCCAAAGCATGGGAAGCCTCTGGGTTATGAATCTATCCCTCCAGCATGTCCTTTTCATACTTGTGCCGAGGTTTAAGTCTTTAGCTCTCGTGGTCCTGATGGATTTGGATTTTTTGAGGTGGAGCATGTCCATCAGGTCCTGATTGGACATGGCCTTGTACGTCAGGCAGAGATCATCTCTGAGCAGGCGGTATGCTACTGAATAGAGCTGGAGTTTCTTTAGTCTGGCAGAATAAGACATATGTTGGAGACCCTTGATCCTCTTGGTGAGGTACTTTGTGGTCTCTCCAGCTGTTGCAAATGCCGGGTGAGGTACATACCAAATGGGGCATTGTACTCAATCATGGGTCTGATGAGGGAGGAGTATAGGGGTACAATGACATCCTTGGATCTGGATGTGAATCCCTTCATGATGAGGTGTGCAAGGTAGAATGTTTTTCTAACCACTTTGGCAACGTGGGTGTCAAATGAGAGGTCGCTGTCGACTTGGGTCCCTAGGTCTCTGATTACTTTTTCCATACTCAGTGGGTTGCTGTCTATGTGATAATTTGTGGGTACTTTGTTTTTCCCAAAGGGGATGACTATACATTTTTTGGCATTTAGTTTAAGGCCGTGACTCCGGCAGCAGTTGTCAGTTTCTGTGAGGCCTTTTTGTAGGATGTATGTGTCTGCTGGTGTATCGACTATGGTGCCTAGTTTGCAGTCCTCTGCGAACTTTGTCAGCCACAACCCTCCCATGTTTGCTTTAACATCTGAGAAATAAATGCCGAACAAGAGGGGTCCCAGGACAGATCCCTGTGGGACACCACTTGTGACTGGCTTTGAGTCTGACATTGCTCCAGCGATTTTAACTTTATGGGTTCTGTCCTTTAACCAGTTTGCAACCCATCTAATGACATAAGGGTTTACGTTTAAGCTGTTGAGCTTATCTATGATGCCTGAGTGGAGTATTGTGTCGAAGGCCTTAGCCAAGTCCAGGTAGGCTGTGTGGACTGCTTTGCCCTCATCAATGGCTCTAGTGAATATTTCGAAAAAGTCAACCAGGTTCAAAAGGCAGGATCTGCCCTTTACAAAGCCGAACTGGGTGGGGTCAAGTGTCTGTAGGTCCCCTATGTCTCTGTTTATGAGTTCCATAATGATTCTTTCCATAACTTTGCAGACCAGGCTGGTTAAACTTATGGGGTGGTAGTTCCCAGGGTCTGTAGAGGTACCCCCTTTGTGGAGTGGGACCACTGTTGCTGTACGCCAGTGTTCAGGTACATATCCTATAGTAAGGCTAAGGTTAAATAGCATTTTTATGTGCGGGTTTAGCTCCTCTTGGAGTTCACGTAGCACGCAACCCGGGATACCGTCAGGTCCCATTGATGCTGTGTTTTTAGCTTTGTTGAGGGCGGTTCTCACTTGGACATCTGAGATGACAGGGAGATTACATTCAGCTGGGATAAGTATTTCTTCTTTTCGGGGTGAGGAAGGGGAGAAATTTGCACTGAACCTGTCAGCCAGAATGTTGGCAATATCTGTGGGTTCAGTGGATTTTTTGTTGTTGTGAACTAACTCTGAGCATAACTGAGGGTTTCCACCCAGGTTTCTAACATAGCTGAAGAAGGCTTTGTGGTTATCTTTAGTGTCCTTAGCGATTTTTCTCTCAAAGTTGGCCTTGGATGTTTTTATGAGAGAACGTAGTTTTCTGCTAATGTTGATCAGAGATGTCTTCCCTTTGTGGGATTTTGCTCTGACGTGCAGTAGTTTCCTTCTTTTGTTATACAATTTGTTAATGGCTGAGGTCCACCAGACAGGACTCTTGCCTTTGGTGGAGAGGGACTTGGATTTATTTGGGATTGCATGATCCATGCATTCTTGGAGATGTCCATAGAAAGTATTTGTGAAGGATTCGGCATTGTGGGATGTGGTATCCACTGGCCCAGTGGGCTTAAAGGATACCATCTCAGTCTTAAGAAGAGTGAAGTCTGCTTTTGAGAAGTTTTTCACTGTGGTCTTTTGTGCTGGGGGTGGGGGTGGGATATGTATATCCAGGATGATTAGTTTGTGGTCAGATCTCACTAGTGAGGGTTATACCTCCGGTGTGGAGCATTTTGTCCCCATGTTTGTGATGATCAGGTCTAGTATATTATCTCCCCTAGTGGGAGAGGTGACTAGTTGTTCCAGTGCATTTGAATTTATGAATTCCAGGAACCTTTGGGCTAGGGTGTTAGGGCTAGAATAATGTACCCAATCTATGTTTGGGTAGTTGAAGTCTCCCAGTATGATGGTATTTTGTGATACATTCATATCCTCCAGTGTCTTCAGGAAGGCTGAGTGGGGTTCCTGAGATTGGGAGGGTGGTCTGTAACATGCTACCAGTTGTATAGCAGTCTTGCCTATGGTTTGTTGCACTTTTATGGTCTCTGATGCTTCATGTGTTGCTACTAACCTGGAGGTGTGGGTGTCCTTGATGAATATGGACACTCCCCCTCCCTTTGTGGTTCAGCCCGGGTTTTGGGGCCGAAAAGCATGATAGGAGGTATAGCCTGGTAGCGCTGGGGTGCTCTCAGGAGCCTTGAACCAGGTTTCAGTTACTGCACAGACGTCGATGTTCTCCATGCTGAGGAGTGCATCGAGTGCCTGCATCTTGAGATTTAGACTTCTGGCGTTGAGCAGCATTACCCTTAGTTTTTTTCTATTTTTGTTTTCTAAGGAGGTGGGTTTGTCTTTTGAGCCTTGCCTAAAAAGGCACTATGGGGGTGGCAAGAGCCTTAGCCAATATCCGGAAGCCCAGTGGTGACAGGTGTAAGCCATCCCTTGCAAAGCAGCGTGGCTTGTCCAACATGTCATCCCAGGCAGACAGACATTGGATCCCCTTAGAATGACACCAGTACTTGAGCCAATTATTAAAGCTGATCATCTTGTCTTTGTATTGTGGCATCATTCTTGGTGAGGGCAAGATGCTGCTCAGGGTTAGAGTCAGGGTCATACCAGCCTGGGCTACATAATCGGAGAGCTCCTCTATGTCTCTTTTCATGTAGTCCAGGGAGGTACGTCTCGGGTCATTCACGCCAGCATGGACAATGACTGAGTCATATTTGTACTTGCTTTGGAGTGACCTGAGTGCGTGTGTTATGTGGCGGATCCTAGCTCCCGATAGGCAGCTCACAGTCACCCTCTCCTTGTTCAGCCTGGTAAGCGGGACATCAGTGTGTCTGACTATAGAGTCACCTATTACTAGTGTATCAGGCATGGTGTTTGGCTTTAAGGGCTGTGATTGGTTGACACACTGATTTATTGAAGTATGTGTTGCATGTGTTTTGTTTTGAGGTGGTGGATTTTTGGATGTCTGCTTTGGGAGCCTCTGTTGTTTTGGTAAGTTTTTTTATTAGAGCCTCCGAGTATGTCTTTGTGTTTTTGTGTTTGGTTTGCAGTTGTGGTAGGTCTATGTGGGACTGAGTTTGTTGTGTGTGTGGTTACCATCTCCTCCTGTCTGGTCATGCCAGCCCTGAGTTGAGAGAGTTCAGCCTCCAGTTTGGCTATATAGTTGCATCTCTCACATGTATTTGTGTTTGGGAGTAGGAGAGGGTTGTCTGTGTACATAAGACAATTGTAACATTGTCTCAAGATACCTAGATTAACCAGCTGAACTGGAGAGGACGCCAGTAATCTACCACTCGACATGCTAGAACAGTATAAGGGAGTGCTGTGCCTTTAAGGGAAGTGGATATTCACAGGGGTGGTAGGTGGATGTAGTGCTTTACTTAGTACGAGAGTGCTTACTTAGTAGAGAAGTTTTGAGAACAAGTGCTAGGCTTATAATATAGTGAGTAGTCTGATTATACTAAGAGTAGAGCTTCCTTAAGGGAAAATTTGAAGAGCAGACTTGGCGGAGCCAGAAGAAGTTTAACCGGCGCTGCACTATGCGCACAAACCCGTATTTTAAACCGGGAACTGCAAAAGAGCTAAAAATGGTCCAAAACAACCAAATTACTACAGCTCTTGTGCTGAGGTCACTTCCTACAGGGACAGGTAGGCTGCTCAAGGCTCCCCACTCCCACTGGTGAGCAAAGAAACTTCCTTCTATCCAAGTAAGGTAATGGACAACACAGGAACTACACCACATCCCAGAATACAGCAATGCCTGTAAACTGGTCTAAACTAGTCGAGGAGAGGCGGGAAAACAAGGATTATTTTTTTGGTTTTTTGATAGAAACACACAGAAAATGCAGAAACAGTGATAAATCAGTTACACAGGCTAGCACACTTTAGTGAGCAGCCTCAGCAGTTAAATTAAACAAACTTTCGATCAAATTCGACTAAAAAGTAACTTTAAGTGCAGATTTTAAAATAATGCAGCAAACAGCTAAAAAACAGTTTAAGCTCGTACAGGGTAAGCTACAGAAGCTATTCCAAGTAAAAAAATAGCAAAGATATTTAAATCCATTAAGAAGAGGTTTGAGAGAGATGTCCGTTCAGGCCTGGGGATGCATATGTACTCCCAGATGTAGTATTCAGTAAAACTCATCTAGCTCAGTATTATGTACAATATTACAGCCGCACAAGTTTTCATGGACTACTTGTAAAATACAAAATTTGAAGTCATGTTCAGTATCTGTCTTTTCATTTCTGATATATGGTTAATATGTTTTTAGCCTTTGGTTAGTTTTGCAATTCCGGTATTGCAATTCCCTGTTGCTTTTGGCTCAAAATTCTGACCACTCACTGGATGAACAAATACCTTTCAGTATAAATGTTTGCAGAAGACTCAGTTTACCTCGCATTGTGGTATCTTTATTTGTTTTAAAATTGCGAGTTATGTGGTTGTGCCTTATGTCTAAGAAGCTGTTTTAAATTAGCATTTCTCTTGTACCTAAATAGTGGTCTAGTAGAGATAGTTGTTTGCAGCTCTGTTACATCTTGCAAAATGTGCAGGTATTTGTTTATAATGCGTCTGTGTATGTATTTTTGTTTAACATACATCTTCTTGTATTCTTCTGTCTAGTACCGCTTCAGTTCCTATCATTTTTATGCTTATCAGAAAAAGTAGGTCTAGCATCAGTAGAACATTTTCATAACTTCATTAACAGTATTTTCAACCATGTGGGTATCGTACAAGACAAAGGGATCTCTCATCCATCCTTGCCTGTCCACTCTCCAACTGACACTGGTGATAGAATTTTGATGCCTTATAGATACCTTTTTTCCTGAGGACGTAAGTAGGATCCTGCAGGAGGGCAGGAAACCCATGATTAGGAAATCCTACTTATCTAAATGGAAGAGGTTTTCTGCTTGATGTCTCTCTTAACCTGGATCCACTTTCTGTGGATGTTCCTTTGATTATCTCTTATCTGTGTGAACTGCCCAATGCTGGGTTGCAATATTCTTGTGTTAAGGCCTTCTTGTCAGCTATTTCTGCTTGTCTGCCTTTAGCACCTTTTTTAGCTTCTAGATTTGAGGCTAAACAGTTTCTTAAATGAATCCTTCACATTAGACCTCCCAGGAAGCCTGTCCCTCTTTCCTAGGACCCAATTTTGTTTTGGAGAAATTGATCCAGGCTCCTTTTCAGCCTCCAACTTCAGCTTCCTTGCAGCATTGTTCTTGGAAGACTGCTGTTCTGTTGTCCTTTTCTTCTGCCATATGGACGTCTGAGTTTCAAGCCCTTATGGTTGTTCCTCCTTTTTTAGTTTTTCATAAGGACAGGGTGCCCCTTCATACTAATCCTTCTTTTCTAGCCATGAGATGTCTCTTGATCAGTTTATTCATATGCCCACTTTCTTCCATTCTCTGCAGTCTGCTAATGAGAAGGTTTTGTGCACTTTGGGTAAGACCAAAGCTTTTCAAAATCTGACAAGCTTTTTATTTCCTTTCATCCTAGATCTTTAGGATTGGGTGTTTCCAAGCAAACTGTCTTCTTGGATATCTACAGCCATTTTTTTTTTTATTTTCATGGCAAGAGCCTTTCTTCTGTTAAGGCCGATCCTACTAGGGCTGCGGCTTCTTCTGGTGCTTTTTCAAAGGTTTACATACTAACCATTTTCCTGAGCCAGCTACCTGGACTTCTGGGCATACTTTTACCAAGCACTAGAAGATGGATGTGATATCCAAGGCTAGAGCTAGTTTTGCTAGGGCCATTCTTCATGGGTTCCTTGAGGGCTCTGATGGTCCTTCCATCCTATCTCTTCTTCCTGAGCTTTGCCTGTTGTAAGAAATACTGCAACAGTGAAATGGAAGGACATAGTACAGTTGTGTAAAATCTTACCATAACGGTAGATGTCCTTCTCTTCACTGTGTGGTATTCACCCCTCCCTCCTTCCTCAGGATTTTTTCCCTTCTGGATATGCTTGTTGCTTCTTTAATCCTTGGACTGGCGTTCTTACTGGGACTGTCAGTTGTGAGGATAGCACATCCAGACATCATCTTTATGCCCTATACTATATGGGGGGGGGGGCAAACATGCGACGTATGGCATACCCTTAGCAACCTGAAGGCTTTGGTATACTGGCCGGATGTCATGCCTCCCTTGGCAGGGGATCCCTGTTGTAAACAGTGAAGAGAAGGGCATCTACAGTTTATGGTAAGATTTTATACAACTGTACTTTCCTGGAGGCTTTCAGCTCTAGCCCATGTACTTCTTGCATGTTCTAGGATCAGGTCTGGTGGAAGCAGCTGCGTTGGACCTGAACCCATCAGTTGAAGAATGCAAGTGAACAGCACGGAATGTTGTGGTGAGTACATAACTTTTTTTTTTCACAAAGGAGTGTAAAATAATTACTGTGTAAAGAAAAGAACTATGGGAGTTATTAGTGAGAGTGGAAGAGAATTCGGAAAAGGCAAGAGAGCAAAGGGGCATTTTTAAAGGGGTGGTGGAGTGGTATGCAGAGTTAATGTTAGTGGAAAAGCAGCAGTTTAGAGTTTGAAGAGAATAATACTGGAGATTTATAGGATGATACAGAACAAGGCAGCATGATTAGAGGGAAAGAATGGAGTTAAAGTAAACAAAATTCGTCTATAAATAGTTGTAGAAGAAAAGCAAGATGCACAATGGTGAGTTTGGCAGGTGAGCTGGAGCAGTAGTAGTGCAAATAATTATTCCTTTAGTTTGATTTAGATGCAGATGGGGAAAGAAATTAGCCTAAGAATAGTAGGGAGGGATTTCCACTATTTAAAATGTAGGTGAAGTACAGGGAGTCACCAAAGGTATTGAATAAATTTTTGGAAATGAAGTACATTTGTATCTGGTAAATAAAGGGACCTTATGATGGGACTGTACTATTGTAGAAGTGGAGTGAGGGGGAGGGTCATTTGCAGAAAGGAAGAGTACTCTGTATTCCATTTTTAGCTGTGTATGATGATCTGATGTCTTTATTTGCCCTTCATCCTATGGGTTTCAGATCCGAACATTGGATCTGACTCTGCCGCATACCAACGCTGTAGGCTGCAACATCTGAGCTCCTCCCCTCCTCCAAATCTCTCCGATCTCATTTGCCGTGTTTCACTAAGCATAGGGTTCTTGACACACTAAGCTCCTCAAGGCTTTATTCAGTGAGTGAGTGATATTTCTAAGTTTCTATAATTGTTAGTGTTTACTTTTCTACTATCCCCTTTCTCTTGGTCTTAGTTCTGTCAGGAAAAGAACTTTTTAATATTTCCTTCCTTCCCTACCCCTTCCCTTCCGGTTGTTTAGTTTTATTAGATTTATATCTATATCTTTGTGTATATCTATATCGAATCTACATATGCGTGTGTCTGTATGCGTGTCTGTCTCTGTCTGTGTCTATATATATATATATACACACACACACACACACACACACACACACACACACACACACACAGGATATAAAAAGATTACACACCCCTGTTAAAATGCCAGCTTTTTGTGATATAAAAAGACCGCAATAAATAATTTCAAAACTTTTCCCACCTTTAATGTGACCTATAAACCTGTACAATTCAACTGAAAAACCAATCTGTTAGGGGGAAAAAATATAAAAAAAAGTACAATATGCTGGTCACATAAGTGTGCACACTCAAACTAATAACTTGCGTGTGCATACCCTTAAACTAATACTTTGTTGAAGCACCTTTTGATTTAATTACAGCATTCCGTCTTCTTGGGTACACACCTGCCATCAATTAGAGACTGATTAACCCCAAATAAAGTTCAGCTGTCCTAGTAGGATTTTCCTTACCTTTACTCTGTTGCCTGCTACAGCAAAAAGCCATGGTTTGCAGAGAGCTTACAAAGCATCAAGGGGATCTCATTGTTGAAAGGTATTGGTCTGGAGAAGTGTACAAAAACATTTCCACAGCATTGGATATACCATGGAACACAGTCAAGGCAGTCATCAAAAAGTGGAGAAAATATGGGACAGCAGTGACGTGGACATTGCAAAGAACTAGATGTCCCTCCAAAGTTGATGAAAAGACACAACTAAAACTGGTTAGAGTGGCTGCCAAGAGACCTACGGCAACATTGAAGGAGCTGCAGGAATTTCTGCTTAAGTACTGGTTATGTACTCCATGTGACAATTTCCTGTATTCTCCATATGTCTGGACTATGGGGTACTGTTGCAAGACGGAAGCCTTTTCTAACACAGAAAAACATCCAGGCCTGGCTAAAATAGTCTCCCAGAAGGATGTGGGAAAATATATTAAGTCTGATGAGACCAGGGTTGAACTTTTTGGCCATAATTCCAAAAGGTATGTTTGGCGCAAAAACACTTTGCATCACCAAAAGTACACCATCCCCGTGATGAAGCATGGTGGTAACAGCATTATGCTTTGGGGTTGCTTTTCTTCAGCTGGAACTGGGGATTTAGTCAAGGTGGAGAGAATTAATAGTTCCAAATACCAGTCACTTTTGGCCCAAAACCTTTAGGTGTCTGCTAGAAAGCTGAAGAGGAATTTCACCTTTCAACATGACAGTGACCCCAAGCATACATCCAAATCAACAAAAGAATGGCTTCAACAGAAGAAAATTAAAGATGTTCTTCGTGTTTCACTGTTGGAGTCATCACATTTGGGTTATCCCTGCCAAGGTAGCCTTCGACCAGCCCGAATACCAGAGGCTTAGTATTTCTGCGTCCTTTGCTGTCGCTTCAGGACAGATGTCAGATCATCAGTAGGATAAAGTAAGGCAGCTGACGCCATTGCATCAGTCTTTCTTGACACGGAGCCTGAAGCAGTTCGCATGAGTGCCGGTCGGCCGCTACCTAAGTTTCGTCTTCCAAATTGAAGCTGAAGTCTTCTGAAGCTAAGTACCCCGTTGGGGATCCTTTTTTCTTGCACTAACTGATGCTAACAATTGTCTTGCCTGTGGAAAGCAAATACCACACAGAGACTTTCATTCTTACTGCGTCATTTGTTTAGGCCCGGACCATGATGTCCCTCGCTGTTGGTTTTGTGTTTTGTTCAATGCCAGAGCTATATGTCATTGGGCCTTTATTGTAGCTAGATATTTTTGCTTACAGTCCTCTAATTCCGATATGGCTTTGGTAAGCCATCCGACAGCAGATCTTTCGAAAAAAATGTAAGGATAAAGACCGAGACAGACCACACAGGTCCAACCCTTCCGACATTTCTGTTCAGCTAGTCTTCAGTTCTCCGGTCCTCAGTGAGGTGCTTTTGCAGCCCTTGATGCTCACTTCTCTGGATTCGCAGGCTGCTACCGAGACCCTTTCAGAGTCTGGTATGCTGCAAAACTGTTTGACTAAGGATCCTGCCATTGTCTCGCCCTTGGATAGGTCTGGAGTCACTGAGCAGGCACCGGCTTCCATGGAAGTACTTTGCACTACCGATTCTCGACACAGACTACTTTCCCGTCTACCGCTCTTTCAAAAACTACAGAGTTTCTATGGCCCCGGGCATGAACCACACCCAAGAAACCGACCCAATCTCGGGCACCTGCTACCTTGCCTCCATCTCAAATGCTTAAAATGGTGGAAGACCTTATCGTGCTGATCAGGGAAAGCCAAGCTACCCCTTCCAAAAAAAAAACGAGATCTGTCCCCAGTAGTTTTGTCTTAACAGGAGTCTGACTCTGATGTATCTGAATATGAAGGCATGCAACCGCTCTCTGCTTATGGGGGATTCTGATGCAGTGGATTTCATTCCTTCAGCCTCTCCACCGGAGGACTTTTCCTTTGGGGAAACCCTTCATACCATCAGGAAGCATTTCCAATGGGAATGTCAGGACTACCCTCAGTCTATAGAGAGACTTGGGGAATTCTTAGATCTTCCACAGCACAGACCCCTAGACATTCCCCCAGTCGTGGATGTTATGGACTTTTCCTGGAATCCAGTTTGACTCCTGACACCCTCCCTCCTACACCCAGAAAACGTGACTAGTATTAGAATCCCTGACTCTCAAAAATTTCTTTTCAAAAATCCTACTGCTGACCCTAAGATAATTTCTCAAGGGCCTAAAGGAATTAAAGCAATCTCTGCTAAGAATCCCACCCCCTCAGATAGGCATTCCAGAGCACTAGACAGATGGGGTAAAAAGTATACACCTCTGCTACTATCAGAGCACTAAATTGCCAGTTCCATATGTTAAAATTTCAGCAACATACCATGGAACTTCTCAGTGTCTTCATTCCTGCTTGTGCAGAATCTAAAGAGTTACAAGAGTTAATGCATTCTGCAAGTCAAGTGACTAAGCACACCTTATACAGTGGATGTTCTTCGTGTTTCACTGTTGCAGTCATTACATTTGGGTAATCTGCTGGCAGGTTGCCCTCAGTCGGCCTGAATTCCAAAGTCTTGGGTCCTGCGTTGGTTGCTGTCTTCTCTTCCATGACGTCAGGCCGTCAGGGGTATAAAACATGCAGCCGACGCTATTTTCTTTAGTCTTTCTTGCTGTGCAGTGCCCGAAGCAGAAGCATTTCGCAAGTGCCGGTCGGCCGACTACTGGAATATTTGAGTTTGAGTTTCAGAACCAAAGTCTTCGCTAAAGCTAAGTACCCCGTTGGGGAAACTTTTTTTTCTTGCTTTTTACCGATGTCAGAAAAAGTTAATAATTGCATTACTTGTGGGAAGCAAATACCTCATAAGGATTTCCATTTATACTGTATTCCTTGCCTAGGCCCTGATCATAACGTGCCTGGCTGTCGGTTTTGTGCTAGATTTAACCAATGCACTATTAAGCGTCGGTATATTTTTGCATCTAAGTATTTTGGAAACAGGTTTAACTACCCAGAAATGTCAGATAGCAATCTGACTACCAGAGTACGTAAAAAATGCAAAGAAAGAGAGAAAGGCAGTCGAGATCCAAAACCGACGATGAAGCTTCTACTAAGCTAGTCGCCGGTTCGCTGGTACTCAGTGAGGTGCTTTCGCAGCACCTGATACCCGCTACATTCGAGTCGCAGACCTCTACCGACACCCATGTGGGGTCCAGCATGCTGCAAGATACTCAAGGTATTGGACCGACTGATTTATCTCCCTCGGATGGGTCCGGAGCCGCTGAGCAGGCACCGGCTTCTGAGTGTGTATTCAGACCTCAACATTTGTATATCAAGCCGACGAAAGCTGCAAAACCAAAGGCAAAGACACTTTCTAAAACTAAAAAACTAACGCCTGAGCCACGTGCACAGGCCTCTATGCCTAAAAAACAGATGATCAAAATGGCTGAAGACCTTATTACCTTGATCAGGGGTACCCATCCCCCTCCAGATAAGAGGCCTAGGCAAGACACTGACTATGAATCTTCAGATCAGGTTTCTATTTCTTCTGATTCCTCTTCTGATCAGGAATTATCTTTACCTCCCTATGAGGATTCTGATGCTGAGGAGTCTATTCCATCTGCATCTCCTCCTGAGGATTATTCATTTGGAGAAACCTTGCATACTTTGAGGGAGCATTTTCACTGGGAGAGTCGAGACTTCTCAGAATCAAAAAAGAGGCTCAGGGATTTCCTTCTCCCTCAGCACAAGCCTTTTGCCATTCCCCCTGTTTTAGACATTGTGGATGTGTTTTCGGGGTCGAGCCTGACCCCTGACTCCTTACCTCCGGCTCCCAGTAAGCCTGGCAGGTATTACAGGGTCCCTGACTCCCAAATTTTTATTTAGAAACCCTGCTGCTGATCCTAAAACTATTTTGCAGGGTCCAAAGGGAGTTAAGGCCTCAACAACAAAAAACCCTACCCCATCCGACAGAGATTCTAGGGCACTGGACAGATGGGGAAAAAAGGTTTATACATCTGCAACCTTGGCAATCAGGGCTTTAAACTGTCAAATCTGAAGTAGTTACTTCATTTGATCTGCAACCTGTGAGTGTCGGATCCGACCTCTGATCCGATCCGGCAGCTTTCCAAGCTCCAAGATCCAAGCTCCTAGCTCCTCCCCCCTACCCATAATCCTTTAGTACCAACCACATTACCTCAGATCGTTTTTTGCCGCGGCTAAAGAAACTTCCTTGTGAAGAGCACCTGGCTGGGTGAGATCATTGCTGGTTTTTAAACCAATTTTTCTCTCAAAGTTTTCGTGTGTGTGTGTTAGTTTCCCTTTTTCTGCTTCTACTAGTTTTTGGTCACTTTTGTTAAATTTATAACTAGTTTATCTTCTCTCCCCTCCCCCTCCTAGTGTTTGGGTGTATGTGTGAATGATGTCAGAAGGGCCTAAGGCCATTTTCTCTAAATGTACTGAGTGTGGCCACAAGCTTTCTCCAGCTGATGGCCACACTCAGTGCATTTTGTGCCTGGGGGCAGCCCATTTGTCAGAGGCCTGCCAAATCTGTGTGGCCTTTAACCCCCGGGCACTCCTGGATAGGAAGAACAAGGTGATCCTGGCGGGAAAGCTCCCCCAGGAGTCTGCTTCTTCTTCCTCTCCTGTTCGGGCTCCAGCTGCTTGAGCAGCTTCGGCACCCTCTATCCCCTTAGCTCTACCCGGGACTCAACCTCCCTCATCGGGTTTGAGCTCTGGGGAAACTAGTGCCTCTTCCCTTAGAGAGAAGAGGCACAAGGATAAGGATGGACATAAGTCCCATAAAAGGCGGGCCGAATCTCATCCTTCGGCTCCGCCAACAAAACTACTAAAATCTCCCTCGAGGGTCTCCGGATCCCCCTCCTCTCGGCGCCGTTCGCCCTGTTTTTCGCCGGAGGAGGAGGATAGGTCTCCCTCGAGATTTTCGAGGCGGCCCTCCTGGCCTGCCTCTACTACTTCATCTAGGTCGACCCGAAGCATCTCCGAAGCGGATATGGATCGGATGATGCGTCTGTTCTTACAGACCCAAATGCAGATGGGGATGCTCTTGCCTACCCCCTCTGGGGGGGAGTGCAGCCCCCATATTTGCCCCGATCACTCCTTCTCCGACTCGTTTTCGGGTCTCGGAGTCATCAGATCCAGGCCCTTTCGGACCCGGGGAACTGTCGGTGCAGATAGCGGTGGTCTCTTCGCCGACTATACCTTCGAGCTTGTCGGACCCGAGCTCTCTGGGCCGAGGGCTGAGCGTCGGATCCGAGGGAGTTGCTGTGTCTTCGGCGCTGTTGGCGTCGGAGCACACCTCTGCCTCGGCGCCGACTGCATCGGCTCCGACCCCAATCCCTTCCTCGGATCCGAGGAGATTGCTCTGAGGCTGGTGAGAGTGGCTCTCCTTCGGCTTTTGAGGTAGTGGAGAGGGTACTGTCGAGGTCCTCCAGATCCCCGACCCGGGCTTCAGATCCACCCGTACCCCCACTGTATGAGGGTCTGTCTTCCATCATCCGTCCATCTGGACAGCCTGCCCAAGCCCTCCAGCTAGTTCCCATGGAGGAACAACAACCCGTGGACGAGCCCTCTTTGGACAGTCCCACCGAGGAGGTCCCTCGAAAACATTGGTGCAAAAGGAGGCACCTGGACTCCCCCGAGTCCATTACCACAGACACGGACTTAGATGATACAGAGGATTCCCCAAGGTCACCCCCTGAAGATATCTCCTTTGGAGACATCATGGAAATGTTGCGTATTAGAGGGGGGTGGTCAGCCCAAAAGCCTTCCCTTGATGAGTCCGTGTTCCTGGAGGCCTTTGAGGCAGGCCCATCTACCTCCTGGGTGTCCCCTCCGGCCACCCCCCTGGTGGACTTAATTACCACTAGGGCTTGGAAGGAGCCTGACACCGTGGAGCCAATTCCAAGGCGCCCCGATAAAGTCCTTAGCCCACCCACAGATGGACCGTCTTGGGCCAAAGGAACCCCCATTGATGCTATGTTGGTGGCGGCCACCAAGAAAGAACTTGCGCAGGAGAGTTCTTGGTTCACCCCGGATAAGGAATCTCGAGCGCTTGACCGGATTGGGAAGCGGATGTTTGCTTCAGCGACCTTTTCCATAAGGGCGCTGAACTATCTGGCACATACCATTAGGCTACAGCGAGACTTGATTAAGGAATACGCTGCAGCCCCCCCAGAGTCCATGTCGGTCCCGGACAAAAAGGTTTTTGAGACTCGAATGGCCACTCTAAAATCCATCTCAAATACATCTATGAGGCTTCTCTCCCATGCAACGGAGGGAGCCGCTAGAGCTAGCCGCTAGAGCTAGCGGAGCCGGGGTCGTCTTGCGACGTCTCTCCCGGCTCCGTCTGTGCGACTTCACGGACCCATTCAAGGCGTCCTTCGCGAATGCTCCTTTTGACGGTTCTGCCTTGTTTGGCAAAACTGTTCGCGACACGCTGGTCCAAAGCGAAAAGGACGGGAAGACGCTGTCTGCCGTCGGAGTCCGCTTCTCTAATCCCCAAAGATCCTTCTCCAGGAATCAGAGGGGACAAAAGAAGCTGTGGTTCCGTAAGTCTCAGCAATCCCATCCTGCTGCGGACCACTCGTCCTCCAGAGGCAGAGGAGGACAAGGTGGACGCCAGCCCAGAGGCAGAGGGGTCCGCGTAATTTCGGGTCTAGAGAACCTTTCTCGGACAGACCCGCACAACAGCCCTGAGGGCTTGCCCGACTGTCCCTCTCTGGAGGCAGTCGGGGGGGCGATTGTCGGAGCACCTGTCAAACTGGGAGTCCCTTACAGCAGATAGATGGGTGCTCCGGATCATATCCAGAGGTTACTCCATTCCATTCATAAACCTTCCCCCCAAATCCAGACGCCTCCCCGATGTCCCACCCGATCAGAGGGAGGCAGTGGCCTTGGAGATTTCAAAGCTGCTAAGAAAGAGCCATCCAGCCCGTCCCCCCAGACCAGTCCGGATTAGGTTATTACTCCAGGTTCTTTTTGGTGCCAAAGAAAACGGGGGACCTCAGACCCATCTTAGACCTTTCCGCCCTGAACCTGTTCATACCCAAGGAAAAGTTCCGGATGGTCACTCTCCAATCTATTCTCCCGCTGCTGCGGGAGAACGACTGGATGTGCTCGCTAGACCTCAAGGATGCGTATTACCACATATTAATGGACAAACGATTGAGGAGGTTTCTCCGCTTCCGGCTCGGAGCCAGTCATTATCAAGTCAGGGTTCTTCCATTCGGCCTCACGTCAGACCCCAGAGTGTTCACCAAGGTCATGGCAGTGGTTGCAGCCCACCTGAGACTCCAGGGCATTCAAGTCTTCCCTTACCTAGACGACTGGCTCCTCACCACGACCAACAAGCATCAGCTCTGTGCAGCCAGAGATTATGCTCTGTCTCTAGCCCACAACCTAGGCATCTCAGTAAACGAGCAGAAATCCTGCCTGTGCCCCACTCAAGCCCTAGAATTCATAGGGGCCAGGTTAGATACACAAATCTCCAAAGTTGTTCTAACGTCAGTCAGGCTGAACAGCTTGTCGTTCCAGGTGTTAGCCCTTCTTCGGAGCCCTGCTCCTCCAGCGGAGTTAGTCCTGAGGGCACTGGGGTCTATGTCAGCAGCGATCGGTCTCTCTCTTCATGCTCGTCTGCGAATGCGCATACTACAATGGACCCTTCAAGTCCAATGGTCTCTGTCGATCCACCCATTATGCATGCCAATCCCCCTGAGCAGGGTGTGCAGGGACACCCTTCTGTGGTGGTTACAGGCGCAGGAACTCAGAGAAGGGAGACCCTTTGTGATTCCTCCGGCCAAAGCCACGTTGACCACGGACGCTTCTTGCCTCGGGTGGGGGGGCATTGTTCAGGCAGATCCGTTCAAGGCACGTGGACTCCCCTAGAGACCGCATTACATATCAACATCCTAGAGATGAGGGCGGTGCTTTTAGCGTTGCAAGCTCTCCACGACCTTCTTCCCATAGGGACTATTGCAATCCAGACGGACAACATGTCAGTAGTCTGGTATATAAACAAACAAGGAGGGACCAGATCTTATCCCCTGTGTCGAGAAGCCATGAGAGTGTGGGAATGGGCGATTTCCACCAACCGCTTTCTGATAGCAACGCACATTCTGGGGCGGTCCATCATATTAGTGGACAAGCTAAGTCGAGTGTTCCTCACTCCATACGAGTGGTCTCTGACTTCATCTGTTGCGAAGCAGATCTTCCACAAATGGGGTCAGCCTCGCTGCGACCTTTTCGCTTCTCCTTTAAACACAAAATGCAGCGAGTACTTTTTTAAACACAAAATGCAGCGAGTACTTTGCGATAGTTCCCCCCCAGAGACGTTTTAGTCCATGCTTGGCCTCCCGGACTCCTTTATGCTTATCCCCCCCTCCCACTTATGATGAAATTCATCCAGAAAGCCTGTCTGTTGGGGAGCAGAGTTATCCTCATAGCCCCATTCTGGCCTCGACAGATCTGGTTCCCCTTTCTGCGGTCTCACTGTGTGGCTCCCCCATGGATTCTGGATCCCAGTCCAGACCTAATCTCGCACCCAGCGAGAGGCCATACCCCAAACCTGGTCAATCTCAAACTTGCTGCTTGGTTGATCCAGTTCCATTAATGGCTAGGACTCCCGGTATCTCATCCCCCGTTAAGGCCATTCTGGTGGCGGCTCATAAACCATCTACCAGGAAACTTTACAACAGTAAATGGAAACGTTTTTCCATCTGGGCCAAAGATAAAGAATTGGACCCTTTTACTGTCCCTATTCCGACTATTCTGGACTACCTTTCCCTGCTTTTTAGACAGGGAGCAAGTGCCTCCACAGTCAAGGTGCAGTTGGCGGCCATCTCCCATTTTCATGTGGGGGACGGCATAGGCCTTAGCATCTACTAAGTTGTGCAAAACCTTTAAGAGGCGTTTTCTTTTGAAACCACCTGTCAAGACTGTGGTTCCCTGGGATCTCACTCTGGTCTTACAAGCCTTATTAGCCTTACCACCTTTTGAGCCGGGCGGCTCGGTTCCTTTAAAGTTCTTGTCTTGGAAAACTGCTTTCTTAGTGGCTATTACTTCCCAAGAGTTTCAGAATTACAAGCTCTGTGTATTAAACCTCCGTTACTTTATTTTCACAAAGATAGAGTGTCCCTCAGGACTAACCCGTCTTTCTTGCCTAAGGTGGCTACAGAATCAAACATTAATCAATCAATAAATCTTCCTGTATTTTTCCCAAATTTTCACAACAAAGGAGAATATACGTTGCACAAACTGGATGTACACAGACAACTGCGTTTTTACTTGCACAGGACTAGAGAGTTTCGCAAGTCGGACCAGTTTGTTTCTTATGCAAAATCAGCCATGGGCAAGGCAATTGCTAAAGTGACTGTAGCAAATTGGATCTGTCAGTGCATTATGCTGGGATACACCTCATCTGGAAAGCCAGCTCCGGTTGGCATCCATGCTCATTCCACAAGATCTGTAGCTACCTCAACAGCCTTTTGGTCTAGGGTTCCAGTAGACGATATTTGTTCAGCAGGTACCTGGTCCTCATCTCATACCTTCATTTCCCATTACAAACTGGATATCCTTTCCAGGAGTAGGGCTTCTTTTGGCTCATGGGTGCTTCGGAATATCCTTCCGTAGGATACCCAGGTTCTATAGGTTAGCTGGGGACTCTGTCCCACAGGTTGCAGATCAAATGAAGTAACTACTTCAGATATAGAAGTTATGTACTCACCATAATGTTCCATCTGAGTAGATACTTCATTTGTCTGCAACCCGATTCCCGAACCTCGGGAAATTTCTCTGATAATTTGGAGTTGGTTTCTGTCTCGAGTTGGTTAGGCAAAAAAAAAAAAAACGATCTGAGGTAATGTGGTTGGTACTAGAGGATTATGGGTAGGGGGAGGAGCTAGGAGCTCGGATCTTGGAGCTTGGAAAGCTGCGGGATCGGATCCGAGGTCGGATCCGACACCCACAGGTTGCAGACAAATGAAGTATCTACTCAGATGGAACGTTTTGGTGAGTACATAACTTCTATTTTCATATGCTTAAGTACCAACAACATGCTATGAGATTGCTGAAACAGAAAATGTTGATTTCAGAATGTGCAGAAAATAAGGAATTGCATGCAGCTGAACAAGTTGGAAAGCATACTTTGCAATGTGGTTTTGATTCTTTAGAGGCCTCCTGCAGGGCCGTAGTTACTGGATCTGTGATTAGGAGGCAAGCCTGGTTAAAGGAACAAAATTTGCCTTATGTTAAAGCTAAATTGCTAGATGCACCTTTACAGCATGACTCTCTGTTTGGTATTAAGGCAGAAGAGGTTTTAAAGAAAATGGAAGACACAGCTAAGTCTATGCAAACTGTTAAAGATTTCTTACAAGTGCAGCCACCAAGATTCAGTAGACACTGGCCTACAAAAAATTGGTCCTTTCCTGTGTCAGACAGAGCTCAAAGGGGCAAATCCAGACGCTAAGAGTTCCAGGTATCAGGCTCAAGACTCATACAGGTCAAAACAATGGGGCGCATCCACCTCCAAATCTGGAGGAGATAAGCAATCTCAATGACTTCCCTCTGCCACACCAAGCACTTATCTTTTGGCAGCACCCATAGGGGGAAAATTAGCACTTTTTGCTTGAAATTGGCAGTTAATAACCCAGGACAAGTGGGTACTAAACATCTTATCACAGGGATATACAGATTCCATTTCCACACTTTGCCAATGACAAATGGTTGGCCAGATCTGCCAAAAAAACTATGGGCAGAGGCACAGAAACAGGTTACGTCCCTCATGGATATAGGGGCCATTCAGACAGTACCAGAACAGGATAAAAGACAAGGCATTGACTAGACTGTTCTTGGTACCCAGTAATACTGGATTTATCGATTTTGAACACATACCTGGGCATTCCAAAATTCAAAATGCTCACTTTGTAACAGCTTCTGCCCATGCTTGGCTGGTAACTTTAGACCTAAAAGAGGCATACCTGCATGTCCCAATAAGACAGTTGTGCAGAAGATACCTCAGATTCAAGGCTGGCTTAATGCATTTCCAATTCTCTGCACTGCCCTTTGGCTTATCTACTGCACCCAGGGTCTTTACAAAGTGCCTGGCACCAGTAATTGCATTTTGCAGACAAAGTATTCAAATATATTCTTACTTGGACGACTGTCTCATTCAAGCAGAGAACAAGGACACTCTTCTATGACACCTGGCATTTGTGAAAAGGCTTCTAACATGCCTAGGGTACACAATAAACGAAAAGAAATCACAACTTGTACCCTCTCAAAAGATAACATTCCTGGGGGCAAGCTTGAATACAACTACCCAGATGGCTTACCTCACGCCAGACAAAGGCAACTGACCACTTCAAACTGATGGCAACAAAAACCCAGTCTTCTGCAAGACAAATTCTGCAGGCTCTGGGCTTCATGGCATCCTACTAATTCCATATGCAAGACTGCATATAAGGAAACTTCAATGGTACCTAAAAAGTTTATGGAGTCAACATTCACACAGTCTGGAAACAATGATTCCTCTCATCCCCCGCCTGCAACAGGAGTTTCTATGGTGGGCAAAGGCCTGTCACCAAAACATGGGACGGCCCTTCACTCTACCCCCAGCCAGCCAAACCTTAACAACAGACGCATCAGATTATGCCTGGGGGGCCCACATGGCCGGAAGATGCATTCAGGGCATATGGGTACCAAATCAAATGCATCTACATATCAACCAGAAAGAGATGCTAGCTGTCCAACAAGCCCTAACAGCCTTCAAGGACTTACTTTATCCAGGACAACTACTGATAAAGACGGGACAACACCGCAGTCATGTGGTATATAAACAAACAAGGGGGCACACACTCATACCCCCTTTGCAGATTAGCCATGGCACTGTGGGACATAGCTTTGACCTACCAAATAAATCTTCAAGCTCAATTCCTGCCAGGAAAACAAAACACTCTGGCAGACTATTTAAGCAGAAACCTTGTGGATCCTCACGAGTGGAAACTAAATCCACAAGTCTTCAGCATGATAGCAGAGAAGTGGGGGAGCCCAGACATAGACCTATTCGCCTCTCCTCAAAATTATCAACTGAAAAGATTCTCCACAAGGATTTATCACAGACAAGCATGGAAAGTGGACACCCTATCTTTCAGTTGGAAAAACCTATCAGTTTATGCCTTTCCTCCTCTGCCTCTTCTACCCAAGGTCCTCCTAAAAGTCAGATAAGAGAAGCCAAAGATGACCTTAATTGCCCCGGACTGGCCCTGCCAATACTGGTACCCAATCCTAAGGAACTTGTCTCAATACCCAGCTTGGACCTTGCCTCAAAAACCACCACTACTGTCCCAGCAAAACAATCAGATTCTGCACAATCAATTACAGACTCTGAACCTGGCAGCATGGCTAATCCTGTAATCATACAGATGACACCTCTCAGCAAAGCTGTAATGGATGTCATTTTGGAAGCCAAAAGTCCTAGTACTAGAAAATCTTATGCTGACAAATGGAAGAGATTCTGTGCTTGGAATAAAGTACAAGGAACTGATACAGCAGAACCGCATATTCCTCAGATATTACAATACTTAACTGAGATGCTTGACAAAGGCCTATCTTTCTCATCAATCAAAATCCATGCCTCTGCCATTTCGGCTCATTACAATACAGAGCCACCAATCTTTTCTCATCCTTTACTAAAACAGTATCTTAGAGGAGCCATACATTTAAGGCCTCCTAGAAGATCGCCATTACCTGCCTGGGACCTCAATTATGTATTGGAAAAGCTCACCGTGCCTCCCTTTGAACCAGCTGCTACTGCTGATATAAAGTTCTTATCATGGAAGACAGTTCTGCTACTAGCAATTACTTCAGCAAGAAGAGTCTCAGAGCTGCAGGCCCTCATGGCTGTAGAGCCTTTTATCATATTTTACCCAGACAGGGTGTCTCTGAGGACAAATCCTACTTTTATGCCTAAGGTCGTTTCCAGTGTGGCCCTTAACCAAACAATTCATTTGCCAACTTTTTATCCAAATCCGCAGAACAAAGGGGAGAGAATTCTGCATTCCTTGGACGTACACAGACAGCTAAGATTCTACATGAGCAGGACTAAAGCTCTAAGAAAAACTGAGCAATTACTAATGTCATATGCTGCAGGATCAGAAGGAATGGCTATTTCAAAACAGACAATTTTAAAGTGGATAAGCCATTGCGTCCATTTCTGCTACTTACACCATGGCAAACCTGTGCCTAAGGGCATTAGGTCTCACTCCACCAGGGCTGCAGCTACTTCAGCAGCCTTTCTCAGAGGAGTACCAACAAAGGACATTCTAGAGGCTGCTACTTGGAGTTCTGTTCACACCTTTACAAAGCATTACCATTTGCCTCTCTACTCTGTCCAGGGCAGGCTTTGCCACTGCAGTGCTGCAGGGCCTTATAGCCTCACCTAATGCTGTCTAGCTCTAGCCTCCCAACCATAGCTTTGGGATTCTACCCAAATGTAATGAATGCAACAGTGAAACCCGAAGAACATAGTACAGTTGTGTACGCTTACCATAAATGTAGATGTTCGAGTGTATTCACTGTTGCAGCCACTATCCCCCTGTCATTCTACAGTTTATCTTTCCTTCTCTATCTTCTCCAACCTATGTGGTGTATTTGCTTGTAGATGAAGGTAAAGTTTATATTGATGTATGTATAAATATATACATTTTTAGAATATTGCTACCTTTTTGGGGGCACCTGACATCGGGGGCAAGAAAAACTAAAGAAAATGGCGTCAGCTGCATGTTTTATACCCCTGACGGCCTGACGTCATGGAAGAGAAGACAGCAACCGACACAGGACCCAAGACTTTGAAATTCAGGCCGACTGAGGGCAACCTGCCAGCAGATTACCCAAATGTAATGACTGCAACAGTGAATACACTCTAACATCTACATTTATGGTAAGTGTACACAACTGTACTTTTTGAAGCCCTAGAAGCTTCTTGCAAGGCAGCAGTCACCGGTTCTGTCCTTGGAAGGTGTGCATGGCTTAAGGAACAGCCTTTGCCAGACCATGTTAAATCTGTTATTGGATGCACCCTTGCACAAAGACAACTTATTTGGCACTAAGGCAGAGAAGATCTTAAAGATTGAAGAAAAAGCTAAATCTATGCAGACAGTTAAGGATTTCCTACAGGTCCAGCCACCCAGGTTCAGCAGGCATTGCCCCTCCAAGCACTGGTCCTTTCCTGCTCCCACCAGGTCAGTTCAGCCCAGACCCCGAGGAAGCAGACCCCCTAGACAGCAGCCACAGGGAATGCAGAGATCAAAAGAGTGGAATTCCTCCACTACAAAACTAGGGAGTTCTAAGCCACCCCGTCATGGTAAGAACTCACAATTACTCTCCTCCTCCACCTCTTCCCTCTGCCCACCTTCACTTACCCCAGGAGGAAAACTCTTTTCACGCAAGCACCTTGGGCCACCATTACCAACGACCACTGGGTCCTCAACATAGTGTCCCAGGGATACAAATTTTCTTTCCACTCTCTTCCATCCCCAAAAGGGTTACCAGATCTACCTCCACACCAGTGGGCAGAGGTGCAAAAGTGAGTCCATCCCCTGCTCTCTGAGAGCAATAGAGCACGTTCCTGTAGAACAGAAAGGCCAAGGTTTCTACTCCAGACTTTTTCTGGTACCCAGAAAAAAGGGCACCTGGTGCCCCATCCTCTAGCTACCCATTCTAAACATCTTCCTGGTGATAGCAAAATTTCAGAATGTTCACCCTCAAGCAACTGCTACCCATGCTCTCCAAGGATGCTTGGCTAGCCACCAGAGACCTAAAAGAGGCCTACATCCACATTCCTATCAGGGAATCATGCAGGAAATATCGAAGTTTCAGGGCAGGTCTCTTAACTTTCAGTTCTCTGCACTTCCCTTTGGTTTATCTACAGCTCCCAGAGTTTTCTCAAAATGTCTGGCTCTGGCCATTGCCTTTTGCAGACAAAGGAATATCCAAATTTACTCATACTTAGACGACTGCCTGATTCAGGCAGACAGGAAAAGCTGCACAAGCACCTGGCCTTTCTAAAGTCCCTACTGACCTCCCTAGGGTACACTATCAACGAAAAGAAATCCAATCTAGTACCCACTCGTAAGGATTATATTCCTGGGAGCAAGCCTGGATAACAGCATCCCTAGATGGCATTCCTTACACCAGAAAAGCAAACTTACCCAACAGCCCTACTGTCAACTAGCCACCAGACCCCAGTTATCTGCAAGGAAAATCCTGCAAGCAGTAGGGTTCATGGCAACTTGCATTCTACTTATTCCATATGCCAGACTGCATATGAGGAAGCTTCAATGGTACCTAAAAAGCCTTTGGTGTCAACACTCAAGACCTGGAAACTTATACCAATGATACCTTGCCTAAGGAAAGATTTTCTTTGGTGGGCAGCAGCATGCTCCCACAAGAAGGGACTACCTTTCTCACCACCCAGACCCTCACCACAGACGCATCAGACTATACCTGGGGTGCGCACCTGGACGGCAGGTGCATACAGGGCCAGTGGAGCCAACAGCAAATACATCTGCACATCAGCCAAAAAGAGATGTTAGCTGTCCAGCACACATTGACAGCTTTCAGTCC
Organism: Protopterus annectens; assembly: GCF_019279795.1. NCBI lineage: Eukaryota > Metazoa > Chordata > Ceratodontiformes > Protopteridae > Protopterus > Protopterus annectens. The sequence continues at coordinate 711,649,904 of NC_056727.1, read as the reverse complement.
CTTTCTCTCCCCAGAGGATCTCCTGATAAAAACAGACAACACCACTGTGATGTGCTATATCAACAAGCAGGGAGGAACTAACTCCTACCCTCTATGCAAGCTGGCCATGACACTGTGGCACACAGCCGCTGCCATACAACTCCACCTTGTTAGCACAATTCCTGCCAGGTTCTCTAAACTCTCTGGCAGACTACTTAAGCAGAAATCTTCTGGACCCACACGAGTGGCAGCTAGGCAAAAGAACCTTCACCCTAATAACTCAGAAATGGGGCACCCCAAAGGTCGACCTCTTTGCCTCTTACACCAACCATCAGCTCAGCAAGTTCTGCACCAGGGAGCATTACTGCATGACTTGGAAAATGGATTCCCTATCCTTTCCCTGGGTCAGTCTATCTGTCTGTGCATTTCCTCCACTACCTCTCATCACCAGGTTACTGCTCAAAATAAGGGAGGAAAAACCAAGGACAATTCTGATTGCTCCAGACTGGCCTCACCAGCAGTGGTACCCACTGCTGGTGCAGCCTGTTCCCACTGCCACCATGGCATCTCACTCAGACAACCAACCGTCCTGACCCAGAGGGAAGGAGAATTCATGCATCCCCAATTGCAGACCCTCAATTTGGCAAACTGGCTTATTCCCTGACCACTGATCAATCTGTCACCCTCAGATCAATCTGTCACCCTCAGTAAACAGGATTTAGATGTTATGGATTCAGGCTAAAGGAGCCGATATGCCACAGCCCTCCCTAGCCCTCATCCGGGATTTCCTGGCTGACCTGCTACACAGTGGTCTCTCTTTTTCCTCTTAAAATTCATGCTTCTGCTATCTATGCTCATTTCCACACTGAGCAGCCCCATTTTCTCACACCCTCTGATCAAACAATTTCTAAGAGGGGCTAGCAACTTAAGGCCACCCAGTAGAGCACCTACCCCAGCTTGGGACCTTAACTTTGTGTTGGAAAAGCTCACCCTGCCCCCACCTTCAAACCAGCATCTTCAGCAGAGTTAAAATTTCTCTCCTGGAAGGCACCCTTTCTTCTGGCCATCACTTCAGCCAGAAGAGTCACCGAGCTACAAGCACTCATGGCTGTGGAGCCCTTCATCATCTACCATGCCGACAGGGTTTCCCTCAGGACTAACCCATCCTTCATGCCCAGAGTGGTGTCCAGTGTGGCTCTCAACCAATCCATTCATTTGCCCACCTTTTTTCCCAAACCCAAAAAACAAGGGTGAAGGATCCTGCACTCTCTAGATGTCCATAGACAGCTCAGATTATATGTAGACAGGACTAAATCCTTCAAAAAGCCTGATCAATTGCTGGTTAGCTTTGCTACAGGAGCAGAAGGCAAAGCCATCTCCAAACAAACCATTTCCAAATGGATAGCATACTACATCCATTTCTACTACAAGCAACACGGAAAACCTCCCCCCAAGGGGGGGGGGGGGTCAGGACTCGCTCTACCAGAGCAGCCTCCACCTCTGCAGCTTTCCTCAGAGTAGTCCCCACCAAGGACATCCTGGAGGCTGCCACCTGGACATCATACTTTTACCAAACATTACCACCTGCCTCTCTTCTCCAAATCCAGGGCAGGGTTTGCCTCTGCAGTCTTGCAGGGCATCCTAGCCAGCCCCTAGTTTGCTTGACTGCCTCCACCCATTTAATCAGCTTTTGGAATCGGCCCAAATGTGATTACTGCAGCAGTGAAACACGAACATAGTACAGCTGTATACACTTACCATAAATGTAGATATTAGTGTATTCACTGTTGCAGTCCTGGTTTCCCTCCCTCCATCCCCCTTTTTTCTTTTTCCTTACAAGGGACATATTGATATTTAATTTCTACTGGTGGGGTTCTTCCACCAGAACCTGCCTACTACTTGGGGCCTCCTGACAGGTTAGGACAAGAAAAACTGATGTAATGGTGTCGGCTGCCATACTTTATACTAACGACCTGACGTCAGTCCTGAAGCGACAGCAACCGACGCAGAAATTCTAAGCCTCTGGTATTTGGGCCGGCTGTGAGGGCTACCCTGGCAGGGATAACCCATATGTGGTGATTGTAACAGTGAATACACTTTTGACATCTACATTTATGGTAAGTATACACAACTGTACTTTTCTCTTTCACCTGGCCAGGGGCAATTGCTACAATTTACCTCACCAGATTGATCGTCTCACACAGGGCAAGGGCTGGCTGTCTCAGTCACCATCATGTACTCTCCCTGTAGTTGACTTTCTGGGCAGTAGGGTTTTAATTCCTTTTCAACACCACTTTTCTGAAGACGTGTATTGGATTTCGCAGGGGGCAGAAAAGCCACTATTGGAAAATCTTATGTTGCTAAGTGGAGATTTTCTGCTTAGTGTCAGACATGAACAGGATCTTCTTTCTCTGGGTATTCCTACAATTCTTATTTGTGTCAGCCACTTACGTCTGGCCTGGCATACTCCTCTGTTAAATCTCATTTGAGGATAATTTCTATTTGTCTGCCTTTGAATCCACCCCTTCCCTATAGATTTGAGGTTAAACAGTTTCTGAAAGGCATTATTCATATTAGGCCTCCAAGAAAGCCATTCCTTCTCCTTGGGACCTTAATTTTTTCGTGAGAAGCTGAGTCTGGCATCTTTTAAACCAGCTTCTTCTGCCTTGCATTTGTACATGAAAGACCATCTTGTTGGGTCTGACTTCTGCCAAGAGATTCTTTGAACAGTCTGTTAGGGTAGTCCATTCTTTTCTGCTTTTTCACTCCGTGTGCGTCTCTTCGAACTAGGCCTCCTTCTATGCTTAAAGCGGTCAGTGACTTGTCTTTGAATCAGACCGTTCACCTTTTTTTTCCCTCATCAAAATAGTAGTGAGGGGGTTCTACATTCTTTAGATTTGCATAGACATCGCAGATATTATTTAGATAAGACTAAGGATATTGGGAATTCTGAGCAACTTTTTTTCTTTTCATATCAAAAAATTGGGTCTGGCTGTTTCTAAGCAAACCATCTCCTAATGGATTTCTAATGCCATTTCTTTTTGTTCTTTTCATGGCAAATAGCTTTCTTTTTCTGTTTGTGCTCATTCTACTAGGGCAGTGGACTCATCTGGATCATATCTAGGGTCTTGGTGCTCAATCCATTTTGGAAGCTGCTACTTGTTTTTTTATGTATACTTTACTAAACACGAAGATGGATGTTTCTAGAGCTATAGGGGAAGGTTTTGCCAGGTCGCTTCTCCATGGGTTTTTGGAGGTATCTTCTATTGCTTCCTTTTACTCCTCCCACCTTCAGTAATTTTAGTACTCTGTTTTGTAAGGAATACTGCAACAGTGATAAGGAAAGGCATGTACAGTTGTGTGAGAACTTACCATAACAGTGTAGGTCCTACTTTTCATTGTTGCAGTATTCTGTCCATCTCTCCTTCCCCTCTTCAGGTTTTCCTGTGCCCTTTAGCCAAGGGGGGCCTTTTTTTCTCCCCTTATTTTTTCCTGTCTGGTTGCTGTTTTTTGTTCTGGTGCAGTTCAGTTCTGCGGATTTGGTGCTCATACCTCACTTGCATACCTTACATTTCAAACGTAGGGCATACATCTGACTTAAGGCACTTGGAAGGGCCTAAGACAGTGATAGTAAACCTATGACACGTGTGTCAAAGGTGACACACACCATGACATTTTGGGTGACATGCCAGCGATCAACACCCGAGTTGCCAAAGACACTGCTTTTGCATTCATTGCTCATGTGAAGTGCACTGAATTATTTTGTGCCAGCGGCTTTTGACACTCCTAACCCAAAAGGTTTGCCATCACTGGCCTAAGGCTTTGCTATGCTGGCTGGAAGTTTGGATATCCTTGGCAGGATATCTCCTTTTTTTAAGGAATACTGCAATAGTGAAAAACAGAACATCTACTGTTATGGTAAGTTCTTACATAACTGTACTTTGTGGTGAATTTCTCTCACAACAGTCATTTCTTTCACTTCTGTAGTTAAAATTAAAAATGTACATATTGCGTACTTGCTTTGTTTAATCGGCAGCCAGTGTCAATATTAGAAGGACAGAAAATGTGAAAAAAGACTTGAGACCCAGCAAAGTCAGCAATGGTATAGTGACTTTCAGAATACTCATTGTAGTTGTACTTGTTTATACTAAGTTAACGACAAACTTGTTTTATTATTTAGTGATGCTTCATGGGAACTTGAGGAAAATGCATTCAGTGAATTACTACAGAGGCATCAGTACTGTGATGCAGAAGAGTGTCTTTGTGAAATGGGGAGAAAATTTTGCCAGTCCAAAAGGTAATTTTTCTTGTACAAGTTTGTTTTTCTTGCAACTTGTGATAACTGCTTTGCAAACATGTTGATCTTTCATCTAAGGGCATGGTCAATAGCAGATATTTTTGCTTGGTTACATCTTTCTTGTACTCTGTTTACTTTTGTTAGTCTGCCACCCTTGGGGATATAGCTGTTTTATTCTTGCTGTCACTGTCTGTTACTAGTGTCTTTAGTTTGCATAAGCACATCTTCAGTCTGGATCCATTCATACTCTGTAGCAAATTCCTTGCATTTTGTGGTTATTAGATCATAAGTCAGAGTCCAACATAGGACTGGTCATTGTGCTGACATTTATTCCAGAAGGCCGAGCTTCACCCTGTTACTTGCTATTGTTGAAGGGGAAACTCAGCTAGCTGTGGCTGTAGTGGGTTACTGTTGCAATTTTCTCTTTTGGTAGCCCCATCTTTGGCTTTTCTGCACTCCATTTTTTTCTAGGTTTAGGTCTCGATCTTTGCATGTGTGGCTGGTATGTGTCAATGGTTGATGCCTAAAATAGAAAAATCTCAGTTTTCCAATAGTTGATGGATCACATGCTATGGGCTGCATCTGCATTGGTAATATTGCATGGAAAAAGTGAATGATGTAAAACTGTTACTGGATCTAGCACTTCTCACAACCTGCAAGAGGAGGTGGAGTCTGAAGCCTAGGTGCTGCAGTGTCTAATGGGAGGCCGGTGCAGTAGAGGAGTCCTTTGCTTGAATCTCTGTTAGTGTTTGAAAGGAGAAAGTAATGGCTGAAGAGTCCAGACATTGGACAAAGTCTTTTCTCAATGTTTCCATCCATGAGATGGTATTGCTTTGTAGGCAAGCCCACAAATAGTGAGAGCTTGACATCATGTCCATAATCAGCTAGTAAAAGGCAAGTGAGGGGCACCCCAGGGGTATTAAAGTTGACCTTTCCATTTTGGAGGTTTCAGAGTTTGATTGATCAGGCATTTGTCTGGCATGTAGTGAATGCTTAAGTCCCCCAAAGAAAGCTTTATTGGTTGACATTTGTGTTCCTTTTGTTTAACAATATGCGTTTTCCCTCTAAATTTCTTGACCATCATGCCCTCCTCACATAAATGTTGTACCCATTTGTACTTTAATTGGGGAAGGGAAAATGCACACAACATGAGATGATTGGAGGATGCTGTCATTTAGACAGTCATGGAGGAGCTTGTGCCTTTGCCTATGCCCACCCGTCTGTACGATGTGGTGAGGCAGTGCCTTGTCCCAAAAGGCTTGAGGATGTGGCTTCACCATCCCCTGAACTAGGTCCAGCAGTGTTCCAGGATGGATCTTAATTGTCCCCAGCTAGGGATTACATGGCACAGCTCTCCATTTCACAGCCTGTCATCCACAGCATAAACTGTAGGGGGCATTTAGATAGTTGATATAAGCATTCTTATCAGGACAGCTTGCTATGTCTCATGGAGATGCATGCTGCCATGCATGTGCTTTTGAAATCTGCCATCATCCACTTGGCTTCATCAGTGTCAGATACCCAGGTTGGGTAATTTTGTCACCACGAAGGCTTTCATTTGAAAACTGGCAGACCGCAAACTGGAGCCACCTCTCCCCCAGGATGGGGAAGTTAGTATTAGCTGCTCAATCACAACCCTCATCAAACTCTTCTGACACTATAACCATGGCTTATCTTTGTGTTGTCTAGGTCATAGTCAGGGCTTTATCCCTGTACACCATAAGCTGGGCTTAATTGTGGAACACTGTCTGCTGATCTTGTGTCCCATCTTAATAGTTAAAAAGGGTTTATAAGCTGCCTGGAAAAGAGATGAGAATCTGCTCTCTTGCTTATAAGAGGAGATCACAGTGATTGTCCAGATTTCTTCAGGGGGTTGATATGAGGATTAAGGTCTTTACCTCAGTCACAAGGTACAGAGTTTGGTTGTCATCCTTGAAAAGGAAATTTGACTAGGCTTAAACTGGCCTGCAAGGGCAGCTAGCCTAGTACTTGCCTATGACGTAGAATAACTGTCGTCGTGGGTACAGAGTGCACCTTTATGGAGCATGGTTTGGTGTCCAAGCTTTGCTTTATGCAGATATGTTGCAGCAAAGCATTGCATCCATTGTTCACTGCCCTTACCATGGTTTCCCCTGAAGTTCTCATAAGACGACTTTTTCAAATCCTTTGCTTGTGGTGTTCGTGTTTCACTGTTGCAGTCATCAGACTTGGGTTATCTGCCTGCAGGCAGCCCTCATTCGGCCCGAATGCCAGAGACTTGGTATTTCTGCATCGGTTGCTGTCGCTCCAGGACTGACGTCAGGTCGTCTGGTATAAAAACAGGCAGCTGATGCCATTACACAGTCTTTCTTACCGAGGAGCCCATAGCAGAAGCAGTTCACACGAGTGCCGGTCGGTCGCTACCTGAGTTTGTTTTTGAATTGAATTATCCTGAAGCCTTGTAAAGCTAAGTACCCCGTTGGGATCCTTTTTTCTTGCTCTAACAGATGTCCAAAAAAGTTAACAATTGTCTTGCCTGTGGAAAGCAAATACTACGCCGAGATTTCCATTCTTACTGCGTCACCTGTTTAGGCCCAGACCATGACGTCCCCCGCTGTTTGTTTTCTGCCTTGTTCAACGCCCGAACTATTCGTCGTCGGGCTCTTTTTGTTGCTAAATACTTTCGATGTTCTTCGTATTTCACTGTTGCAATCATCACATTAGGGTTATCTGTTTGCAGTAGTCCTCAGTGTGCCTGATTATCAAAGTCTTGGGTCCTGCGTCAGTTACCGTCTCATCTTCTGTGACGTAAGGTAGTCAGAGGTATAATGCATGCAGCCGATGCCATTACATCAGTCTTTCTTGCTGTGTGGTGCCCGAAGCAGAAGCAGTTCACAAATGCCGGTTGGCCTACTCCTTCCTGAAATTTTCATTTCAGAACCAAAGTCTTCAACTAAAGCTAAGTACCCCGTTGAGAAAACTTTTTCTTGCTCTAAACCGATGTCAGTAAAAGTCAATAATTGTATTTCTTGTGGAAAGCAAATACCTCATAAAGATTTTCATTCGTACTGTATTCCTTTCCTAGGCCCTGACCACGACGTACCTCGCTGTTGGTTTTGTGCCTTATTTAAACCACAAACTGTTCGTCTGTATATTTTCGCTTCTAAATATTTTGGTACTCTCTTAAATTATCCAGATATGTCTTCAGTAAGCCATCCGACTATGACATTCCGAAAAAACGCAAAGATAGACAGAGACAGGCCGCCTAGGTCCAAAGCTGCCGATGACGCTTCTAAGCTAGTCGCCAGTTTGCTGGTACTCAGTGAGGTGCTTTTGCAGCCCCTGATGACCGCTACTTCAGATTCGCAGGCCTCTACTGAGACCCATTCGGAGTCTGGTATGCCGCGAGATGCTTCAACTGTGGAACCTGCGGATGTCTCTACCTTGGATGGGTCCGAAGCCGCTGTGCAGGCACCGGCTTCTGAGGATGTATTCAGGCGTACTGACTTGCATATTAAATTGACGCCATCTTCTTTTTCAAGGCCTAAAACTCAAACCATGCCTGGGAAACAGATGACCAGACTGCAGGGTCAGGCTTCTATGCCTAAAAACAGTACAGTTGTGTACCTACCATAAATGTAGATGTTCGAGTGTATTCACTGTTGCAGTCATTACTCTTGGGTTATCCTGCTGGCAGGCTACCTGCAGTCGGCTTGAATTCCAAAGTCTAGGTCCGGCATTGGCTGCTGTCGCTTCTTCCCTGACGTCAGTGCGCCAGGGATATAAAGGATGCAGCCGACGCCATTTTCTTCAGTTTTTCTTGTCCCAGATGTCAGGTGCCCCCAAATAGGTAGGCTGTAAAACATTTTGCCAAAAAGCATGCATATACTAAAATAAGCATTTCCTTCATCTACAAGCAAATACACCACATAGGTTGTATAGAATAGAGAAGTACAGAAAAGTCCCAGCAAAGAAAAGGGAGATGGTGGGTGGGTAACCTGGACTACAACAGTGAATACACTCGAACATCTACATTTAAGGTAGGTACACAACTGTACTATGTTCATCGTGTTTCACTGTTGCAGTCATTACTCTTGGGTTGAATCCCAAAGCTGGGGTTGGGCGGCTGGGCCTAAATAGGATTAGGATAGGCTACTAGGCCCTGCAGAACTGCAGTGGCGAAGCCTGCTCTGGAGTTAGAGTGGTAAGTGGTAGCGCTTGGTGAAAGTGTGCACTGAACTCCAGGTTGCAGCCTCTAAAATGTCTTTGGTTGGTACTCCTCTGAGGAAGGCTGCTGAAGTGGCTGCTGCTCTGACAGTATGTGGCCTGATGCCCTTGGGTACTGATTTGCCATGTTGTGAATAGCAGAAGCGAATGCAGTGTCCTATCCATTTTGAAATAGTCTGCTTTGAGATGGGCTTTCCTTGTGATCCTGCAGCATAAGCTACAAGCAGTTGCTCAGTTTTTCTGAAAGCTTTTGTTCTGTCCAAGTAGAATTGTAGCTGTCTGTGTATGTCCAAAGCGTGCAGAAGTCTCTCCCCTTTATTCTGGGGATTTGGATAGAATGTTGGCAAATGAATGGTTTGGTTAAGAGCCACACTGGATACTACCTTTGGCATGAATGTTGGGTTTGTCCTTAGAGAAACCCTGTCCTGATGAAAAATAATGAAAGGTTCCACTGCCATTAATGCCTGTAACTCTGAGACTCTTCTTGCTGAAGTTATTGCTAGGAGCAGAGCAGATGTCCTTCAAGGATGCATCTGCAGTCTTCACAAATGGGTTGTCCTGTCGTCAGGCAGCCCTTCGGTCGGCCAGATTCCAAAGTCTGGGTCTGGCTTCGGCTGGTGTCGCACTTCACCCGACGTCATTGCGGCAGTTCTTCGGGTATAAAGGCATCAGCCGACGCCATTTCCCACAGTCTTTCTTGCCGTGGCGCCCAAGCAGAAGCTGTTCGCAAGTGCCGGTCGGTCAGATCCAGAGATTACTACTACCGAATATTACTTTGAAGACTTCTAAAAAGCTAAGTACCCCGTTGGGGACTCTTTCTTGCCTCAGCCGATGTCAGAGAAAGTGAATAACTGTTTATCTTGTGGGAAACAAATACCTCATAAAGATTTCCACTCCTATTGCATACATTGTTTAGGCCCAGACCACGATGTAGCAGCTTGTCTAGCCTGTGCTTCTTTTAACCGACGGACGCTTAGACGTCGGTCGGAGTTTGCTGAACAGATTTTCGGCTCCGATTTTGCATATATTATGCCATCGGATCCTCCGACTATGCAAAGTACCAAAAAACGCAAAGAAAAGGACCGACACTCGCGGTCCGCGGTTTCGGCCGAAACCGCGGTTAAGCAAACCACGAGTGTCTCTGTTTCGGCCGAAACCGAGCAAGCGGTTCTTTCTTCAGCTGAAATCATGCCTTCTACCGAGGCCTCTTCTAACCTGGTAGAAACGGCTTCTGAAATCCAACCTTCTGTTGCGGTTTCACAGGATTTATCAGATACCATTCCCCTGGATATTTCTACCCCTGCATGTGGAGCTGCTAGGCCTCCTGCAGCAATGTCTATTAAGGCCTTTGCCAGGGCTAAAGCAGCCAAAGCATCAAAAACGGTGCCTGCCAAGCCCCCCTCTCTCAGGCCCAGCACCAGCTCCCATATGCTTACTTTGGCTGAGGATCTCATCTCTTTAATTCGTGGAGCCCAGCCTCATCCAGACAGGGCCTCTCCCTCCTCCAGAAAAAAAGGCCTAGAGCAGAGCCCCCTGAGCCAGTATCCACAGATGATTCCTCTGATGACTCAGAACATACAGACCCTCCTGAGGCTGCTTATTCTCCTTACGAAGACTCTGATGCTGAGGAGTACATCCCTTCAGCCTCTCCTCCTGAGGAATTTTCCTTTGGGGAAACCTTGCATGCTATGAGGGAACAATTTCAGTGGCAGGGCCAAGATTTCTCAGACTCCAGAAAAAGGCTTAGGACCTTTCTACATTTGCCACAGCATAGGCCTTTAGCTATACCTCCAGTACTTTCTGTTGTTGATGATGCTTTTAATGATGCTTGCACTGGTCCTGATTCATTACCTCCGGCTCCTGCTAAGCCCGATAGGTTCTACAGGGTCCCGGACACTCATCACCATTTATATAAGGCTCCTTTTGCAGATCCAGAGACTATCTCCCAGGGTCCTAAAGCCGTAGCAGCTACTTCCACTAAAAACCCCCTCCCCTCTGAAAGGGAATCCAGGTCCTTAGAGAGATGGGGTAAAAAAGTTTACACCTCTGCTACTTTGTCAGCTAGAGCTTTGAACTGCCAATTTCATATGATTCAATACCAAGAGTTTATGCTTGACCAGTTGACTAAAAAGCTGTCCTCTGAAGAATCTTTAGATAAGAAATATGTTCAAGAAATGGTACATAACATACAGCAGGTTAGTAACCATTCTTTAAAATGTGGCTATGATGCACTGGAGGCTTCCTTTAGATCAGCCATGACTGGCACAGTTATCAGGAGGCATGCATGGCTGAAAGAACAGGCATTACCAGACCATGTCAAATCAAAGCTTTTGGATGCACCTATGGACAAGGTCAGTTTATTAGGTTCCCCTGCGCAACAGGTACTAAAAAAGATGGAAGAGAAAGCAAAATCTGTACAAACAGTGAAAGATTTCTTACAAGTTCAACCTCCAAGGTTTAGCAGGAACTGGCCCTCCAAGAATTGGTCCTTTCCAGACTCCTCTAGGGCACAAAGAGGCAGGAATAGGCGCTCGAGAGGCAGAAACCAAACCAGGGTGCCTACAGGGGACGCCAGTGGCAAGGTAACAACCAGCGAGGCACGGATGCAACCACCACCACTACAACAACTCATTCACAGTGACTTGGCGGTGGCACCACCTACCAGGGAACAACTAGAAGCACCCTTAGGCGGAAAGCTAACCTTATTTTCAAAGAACTGGCATTGCATCACAAGAGAAAATGGATTTTGCAAACTATAGACCAAGGTTACAGGTTCCATTTCCATACTCTACCAAGCAAAGAGGAATGCCAAACCTGCCACCTACTCAAAGGACAGAAGCTCTAAAGCAAATATCTCAATTACTAAGAATGAGAGCTGTGGAAAAGGTACCACCTTTGGAGCAAGGAAAGGATTTTACTCCAGACTCTTCCTGGTACCAAGAAAAGAAAACAAATGGAGGCCTATTCTAGACCTGTCCGCTTTAAACACATTCCTCATTGTTCCAAAATTCAAAATGCTGACCCTACAGCAGCTTCTTCCCATGCTGGGCAAGGAGTCTTGGCTGGTAACTCTAGATCTCAAGGAGGCATACCTGCACGTCCCCATAAGACCAATTTGCAGAAGATACCTCAGATTTCTTGCAGGATCAGAGCATTATCAATTCTCAGCATTGCCCTTTGGCTTATCTACTGCGCCCAGAGTGTTCACGAAATGCCTGGCATCAGTAATCGCTCATTGCAGACTTGAGGGGATTCAAATCTATCCCTACCTGGACGACTGCCTGATACAAGCGGACAACAAAATAAAACTAACAGAATACCTACAAAGAGTCATTTACCTGCTGCAAGCCCTGGGATATACAGTCAATATAAAAAAGTCAAGGCTGATTCCATCCCAAAGAATAACCTTTCTGGGTGCAGAACTGGACACATCAAATCAAATGGCATCCCTAACTGCAGAAAAGAAAGAGCAGCTTCCTCTCTACTTCTTGGCATTAACAAAGCAGAACCATCTAACTGCAAGAAAAGTGCTGCAAGCTCTAGGCTTCATGGCATCCTGCATAATACTGGTCCCTCATGCCAGGCTGCATATGAGAAAGCTACAATGGTACCTAAAGAATTTGTGGTCTCAACACAAGCACAGCCTAGAAACCAAAATTCCAATGATTCCCTGCCTGAAGAAAGAGTTCCTATGGTGGGCTCAGGCCTGCCAATCAAACTCAGGATTGCCCTTCTGCAAAAGCCAACCAAAACAAACCATCACGACAGATGCCTCAGACCTCGGTTGGGGGGCACACATGCTGGACAGGTGCATTCAAGGCCTATGGACTCGAGACCAGCTGCACCTGCACATAAATCTAAAGGAAATGATGGCAGTAAAATTGGCAATCCAGGCCTTCAAACCTTTTCTCCAAGAAGGTCAGCTGATAAGGACAGACAACACCACAGTTATGTGGTACATCAACACAGGGAGGCACACACTCATATCCTCTATGCCGGCTGGCACTGGACCTATGGGATGTGGCTCTGAGCTACAACATTCAGTTACAAGCAATTTATGTACCAGGGAAGGAAAACATTCTAGCAGACATATTAAGCAGAACTACCACAGATGCCCACGAATGGATGCTGCATCCGGACATCTTCAAAGCCATCACAAGAGAATGGGGATTACCACAAATAGACTTGTTTGCATCCCCACTCAATCACCAGCTAAAGAAATTCTGCACAAGGACGTACCACCCACTTGCTTGGAAGGTGGACTCCCTATCTTTCAGTTGGAAAAACCTGATAGCATACGCATTCCCACCACTTCCTTTGATGCACAAGGTGCTTCTGAAGATCAAAGAGGAACATCCGAGGATCATTCTGATAGCTCCAGACTGGCCAAGACAACATTGGTATCCATTGCTGAGGAGCATGTCCCAGGAACAAATATGGACACTGCCCCTGATCCCATTACTGTTAACACAGAACAACTTCAACATCCTGCATCCAAACCTGAAAACTCTGCAGCTAACTGCCTGGAACATTACATGACAACAATTAACCCAAATTTATCCCAAAGGGTTAAGGACATAATCCTGGAGGCTCGAAGACCTTCAACAAGAAAGAATTATGCAGCAAAATGGAAAAGATATCTCACTTGGAGTACTGCAAAGGGGCAAGAAGTGACGCTGGTGAACATAGCCAACATCCTGGTGTACTTGGCAGAGCTCTTCCATACAGGCCTGTCCTACTCTTCCATCAAGATACATGCCTCAGCTATTTCAGCAGAATACAGCTTGGATCCTCCTGTCTTCTCGCATCCTCTGCTCAGACAGTTTCTGAGAGGAATTAAAATGTGAAACCTCCCGAAACCTCCATTACCAGCATGGGACTTGAACTTTGTACTAGAAAATTGACACTTCCCCCTTTCGAACCAGCAGCAACAGCAGAATTACAATACTTATCCTGGAAGACTGCATTCCTGCTGGCAATAACTTCAGCAAGAAGGGTCTCTGAACTACAGGCATTAATGGCAGTGCAACCCTTCCTGATCTTCCATCAAGATAGAGTGTCCATGAGAACAAATCCTACATTTATGCCTAAGGTGGTATCCAGTCTCTTTAAATCAGGCTATCCACCTTCCTACATTCTTCCCCAACCCACAGAACAGGGGAGAAAGGCTACTACATACCTTGGATGTGCATAGACAATTACGCTACTACCTGGACAGGACAAAAAACAATAGAAAAACTGACCAGCTTCTGGTAGCATATGCAACAGGGAAGGAAGGAAAACCAATTTCAAAACAGACAATCTCCAAATGGATAGGAAATTGCATTAGATTTTGTTACTCCTATCATGGAAAGAAAACTCCAGAGAACATCAGGCCTCACTCCACAAGGGCTACAGCCACTACCACAGCTTTCTTACGAGGAGTGGCTACCAAGGACATTATAGAGGCTGCTACTTGGACCTCCGTGCATACATTTGCCAAGCATTATAATTTACCTTTATACTCTAGATCCCGAGCTGGTTTTGCCACTGCTGTTTTGCAAGGGATCCTAACTACACCATAATCTCTACTCATTCCTCCTCCCCTAGTTTAGCTATGGTATTCTACCCATTTGTGAAGACTGTAGATGCATCCTTGAAGGACATAGTACAGTTTTGTACCTACCATAAATGTAGATGGTCCGATAGGAATGCATCTGCAGTCAGGATTACCCTCCCTCCTTCCCCTCTGAGGTACTCCTAGGGTATTTGCCAACCTTCAGCTAGCTTGGGGGGGATCTATTATGGTGTATTTGTTTGTATATATGTACATACATGCTTATTTTGTGTGTGTGCTCTCTACTATTTGGAAACTTTGGCATTTATCCAAATTTAGCCATCCAAGAGGGCACCTGGCATCTGGGGCAAGAAACACTGAGGAAAATGGCGTCGGCTGATGCCTTTATACCCGAAGAACTGCCGCAATGACGTCGGGTGAAGTGCGACACCAGCCGAAGCCAGACCCAGACTTTGGAATCCGGCCGACCGAAGGGCTGCCTGACGACAGGACAACCCATTTGTGAAGACTGCAGATGCATTCCTATCGGACATCTACATTTATGGTAGGTACAAAACTGTACTTTTTCCATGATAAGAATTTTATATCAGCTGTATTGGCTGGCTCAAAAGGAGGCAGTGTGAGTTTTTCTAAAACAAAATTGAGGTCCCAAGTAGGTATTGGTGCTCTCCTTGGGGGTCTTATGTTTTTTGCCCCTCTGAGGTACTGTTTCAGTAGTGGATGAGAGAAAATAGGAGGTTCCGTATTGTAATGAGCTGAAATGGCAGAGGCCTGGATCTTAATTGATGAGAAGGATAGGCCTTTGTCCAGCATCTCAGTTAGGTATTGTAAAATCTGAAGTATATTTGGAACAAGTGGTTCGAGTCCTTGTGCCTGGTTCCAAGCACAGAATCTCTTCTATTTTTCTGCATAAGATTTCCTAGTGCTGGGCTTCCTGGCTTTTAAAATGACATCCATTACAGCTTTAGAGAGAGGTGTGGTCTGAGTGGCTGTATTATCTGCCATGCAGCCAGATTTAAGGTTCTGAGTTGATTGTGCAGAATCTGATTGTTTTGTTGAGTCAGAAGATGAGGAATTTGAGGTAAAGGCCAGGCTGGGCCTTGAGACAAGCTCTTTAGGATTGGGTACCAGTGCTGGTGTGGCCAGTCTGGGACAATCAGGATCATTTTTGGCCTCTCTTGTCTGACTTTTAGGAGCACCCTGGGAAGAAGAGGCAGTGGAGGAAAGGCATACTGTCACGGTTTTCCAGCTGAATGATAGAGCATCCACTTTCCATGCTTGTGAGTGATAAGTTCTTGTGCAGAATTTCTGTAGTTGGCAGTTGTGAGGGGAGGCAAAAAGATCTATGTTTGGGCGTCCCCATTTCCTTGTTATCATACTGAAGACCTGTGGATTTAGTTTCCATTTGTGAGGATCCATGAGATTTCTGCTTAGTCCATCTGCCAGTGTATTTTTCGTTCCTGGCAGGAATTGTGCCTGCAGATGTAATTGATAGGTCAGTGCTGTGTTCCACAAAGTCATGGCTTGCCTGCAGAGGGGGTAGGAATGTGTGCCCACTTGCTTGTTTATGTACCACATAACTGGTTTATTGTCCGTCTTTAGTAATAGTTGTCCTGGATGTAGTAGATCCTTGAAGGCTGTCAGGGCATTCTGTACAGCTAGCATCTCTTTTTGATTGATGTGAAGATGCATTTGCTCCTTGGGCCACGTGCCCTGTATACATTTTCCTGCCATGTGTGCCCCCCAGGCATAATCCAATGCATCTATTGTTATTGTCTGCCTGGCTGTGGGTAAGGTGAAAGGCTGTCCCTTGTTGTGGTGACAGGCCAGTGCCCACCATCGAAACTCCTGTTGCGGGCAGGAAATTAGTTATTAGTGTTTCCAGGCTTTGGCAATGTTGAGTCCAAACACTTTTTGGATACCATTGTAGTTTCCTCATATGCAGTCTTGCATATGGAATTAGTAGAATGCAGGATGCCATGAAGCTCAGGGCTTGCAGAATTTTTCTTGCAGGGAGCTGGGTCTTTTTTGCCATCATTTGAAAGTAGAGTCAGTTGCCTTTGCTTGTCTGGCGTGAGATAAGCCATCTGGGCAGTTGTATTTAAGCTTGCACCCAGGAATATTATCTCTTGAGAGGGCACTAGTTTTGATTTCTTTTCCTTTACTGTGTACCCTAGGCAAATTAGCAATCTTTTTACAAACGCCAGATGCTTTAGTAGAATGTCCTTGCTCTCTGCTTGAATGAGGCAGTTGTCCAAGTAGGGGTATATTTGAATTCCTTTTTGTCTGCAAAATGCAATTACCAATTACTGCTGCCAGGCATTTTGTGAAGACCCTGGGCGCAATAGATAAGCCAAAGGGCAGTGCAGAGAATTGACAATGCATTGAGCCAGCTATGAATCTGAGGCATCTTCTGCAAGATTGTCTGATTGGGACATGCAGGTATGCCTCCTTGAGGTCCAAAGTAACTAGCCAAGCGTCCTTGCCCAGCATGGGTAGAAGCTGCTGCAGTGTTAGCATTTTGAATTTTGGAACATCCAGGAAAGTATTTAGGATTGACGGGTCCAGTATTGGTCTCCAAGCTTCGTCCTTTCTGGGTACCAGGAAAAGTCTTGAGTAAAATCCTTGTCCCTGTTCTTGCTGTGGTACTCTTTAAATAGCGTTCATGTCCATGAGAGCAGTAATTTGCTTTTGTGCCTCTGCCCACTGGTTTTGTGGCAGGTCCGGCATACCTTTTGTTTTTGGAAGGGTGTGAAAGTGGAACCTGTAACCCTGAGAAACAATATTCAGTACCCATTTGTCCTGGGTGATCATATGCCAATTTTGTGAGAAAAGTGCTAGCTTCCCCCTAAGGGTGCTGCCAAAAGGTAAGTGCTTGGCATTTGTAGAGGAAAGTCATTGAGACCGTTTCCTAAAAGGTTGTGATTTGCCTTCTCCTTTGGGGGCTGAAGCACCCCATTGCTTAGGTCTGTAGGAGCCTTGGGGCTGATGTCTGCCTCTTGAGTGTCTGTATCTACCTCTTTGTGGCCTGTCTGACGCCGGAAAGGACCAATTTTTTGAAGGCCAGTTTCTGCTAAACCTAGGTGGTTGAACCTGTAAGAAATCCTTTACTGTCTGTATTGATTTTGCTTTATCTTCCATTTTCTTTAACACCTCTTCTGCCTTAACACCAAACAAAGTATCATGCTATAGTGGAGCATCCAAAAGTTTTACTTTAACATGTTCAGGTAAACTTTGTTCTTTCAACCAAGCATGCCTTCGAATGACAGAGCCCGTAACTGCAGCTCTACAAGAAGCCTATAATTAATCAAAACCACACTGCAGAGTATGCATTCCCACTTGTTCAGCTGCATGCAATAAATCCTGCATTCCTTGTTATCAGGACATTCTGTGTTTATAAGCATTTTCTGTTTTAACAAAGACATGAGGTATTGTTGATATTTAAGCATGTGAAACTGGCAGTTTAAAGCCCTTTAATCAAGGCCCCCCTAGTTC